>NC_057804.1:153908652-153937870 GCF_018294505.1 Triticum aestivum
GTGGCGTCGTTCCAGGGCATCCAGACGAGGAGGAGAGAGGCAGGCAGGCAGGCGAGCTGGTGGCGTGGCGCGGTGGCGCGCGCGCGCCAGGCACGCTCCCCTCCCTCTGTCGAGGACGAAGACGACAGAGGAGGAGGCGGGCTGGGCCGCCTGCTGGCTGGGCCGGCCGGCTACTGCTGGGCTGCACAGGGAGGAGCCCCAGGTAAGCTTCTCCTTCTTTTATTTATTTTTGTTTTCTAATTTCTGACATTTGTTTTGATTTAAATAAAATATTAAATCATTTTATTGCCTTATGCCAATTTTTGCAGGAGCTAGATATATTATTCCAGAGCTCCCCAACAGGTGGCATAATTTTTGGACATATATTAATATATATAACTAATATATTTCCAATGCAAATATTTATGCATTAATTCCAAATGCCCAAAATAAATACCTATGAGCTCTTAAAAATATTGGTTTGATTTTTATCTCTGTCCAATATTTTCAGAGAGCAACATGAGCATTTTCTTGGACCCTTTTGGAGAAATTTTTATTTGGGTCATTTTCAAAAATGATTCTGAGGGTTTCACAAATCCCCATTTCAAAATTAAATGGAATTTTAAACATGATGCACACATGACTAGCTAGTCTAGGTCATACCAGGCTAGGGATGTGACATTGTGCCACTTTGGGTTTACGGCTAGCCATGTCAGCTCGGGCTCCTTATCATATGGATGCTAGCAACACTATCATATACGTGTGCCAAAAGGCGCAAACGGTCCCGGGCAAAGGTAAGGTGACACCCGTGGGGATACCGTGCGTGAGGCCGCAAAGTGATATGAGGTGTTACATGCTAGATCGATGTGGCATTGAGTCGGGGTCCTGACAAATTTGGTATCAGAGCCTGACTGCCTGTAGGATTACCAAGCCAAACTGGTCGAAGTTGAGTCTAGAAATTCTTTAGTTATATAAGGGAATTGATTGTGGGATGGAACGTAAGGCTCTTTTTACTCCTTATACCTCATGCCCTTCTGATCTGAGTCATCTTATTTTTCCTGCTGGGTTAAGAAACTAGGCTTCTCATCTTTCTATCAGGATCACGTGTTACTAATCCGTAGACTTATAGGATTGTTGGTTTCAAGCCTCAGTTAAGTTCCTACTACTTCCGTATGTTAATTGTTGATCTCGAATCCTTGTTATTGTGCTTCTGAGTGGTTATGCCACCATTTTTGCGTGATGTCTCAGAATCTCTTTTTGAGCATTTACAGCCGTTATGCTGTCCGAGTCATCCCAGGTTTCTAAATAATCTGATGCATTTGCAAATTCCTTCCTACCGTTCCAAAGTTCCTTTGTGCCAGATCAACCACACTAACTAGTGTGTTGAGGTACTTCATTGCCTCGACATTTATATTGGAATTATTATTATGACCCTAGGTATCTTAGGAGTATCATCTAGTAATCCAGCCATGCTTTGTGTTCCCAGTGTGATGATTCTGGCCATCATTCTCGAAAGCATCCCATGATGCCACTTAGTAGTAGGTATTCTACTCCTGGGTTTCTGAACCCGTGATTTCCCTACTTACTTCATGTTGTTAGTGTTGCTCGTACCTTTAGGTTATTAGTAACCTTTGCATTAGTCCTCGAGGTTTGTGGTATATCCTTCTTCCAAATACCATGAACTGCTTATGGCAGAAGTTCCTCGCTGAACCAAAAGATCACAACAAGAGTGCTCTCAATGAGTTCTCAATTCTATGTTGTCACTCTGCCAGTCCTATCCTTTCTGCATGGGTTATCCAGAAGAAACCTGTTGAACTTGGTTCGACATGCTAATCCATGCATCCACAACTCAGAAAATCATATGTCCCTTTGAGTTGTCCCTCTTTAGTTGTCTTCTGACCTCGTCTATCAATTGATAGTCAGGAGTAGTTATGCATCCATTCGATGCCACTACTCTTGTGGTCCGTCAAGCCATTCTATTCCAGAATGACTAGGAGAAACAAACTTCAGTACCTCATCCATATCCAGGATTGGGTCAAAGCAGTTGTATCCCGCAGATCAAATGCAATCCAGCTTCTGGTCTGTTCTACCTTGAAGTACTACCTTCTTTATGTCAGGATTGTCATGAGAATTGCACCACCTCTTGTGAATTCTTGACGTAGTGATACTTCTCACCATCCTTTCTCATTCCTCGGTTTCGTGTTGTTGCAGCCGGAGTGCCGACAAGTGAATCGTGATGTGTGAACTCAATACTCCTAGCAACCCCGTTGCTTGGCAGTTAATGGACGATAACCTCATTTTTAGCATGTTGATTATTGAATCATCACCATTCTAAGATTGATCGTGCTACCTAGTCCTTATTTTTGGTGCACCTTTCAATCAATGAGTTAGGGCTATGCCAATCCCTTGCTTATTTGATTATCTCATCTTGCCCTGAGAAGCAAGATTGTTCTCGAGCTTAATAGCATATCGGTGGTTCGTGATTTTCCGAATATCTTCTCGGAAGTGTTTCCAGGTTGTGACCTAACCGTTATGTTGAGCTCGTGATCAAGTTGGTTTCTTGTAAACCACCCATTCTCCAAGATTCTGTGTTGGATACCATGAACTAGTTGGTTGAGCTAAACAACAACTTGGAGAGTTGGAAGATAAAAGCTTTGCCTAAACTTAGTTCATTTCCAAGGGATATTTTGTATGTGTGTTGAAGAAAGATGGTATTTTCATCTATTGACCCCCGTGATCAGTTTATGGACCTATCATCTTACCCAATCTTTGATTTGAGTATGGGCTATCATCAAATCCAATCAGAACCAATGATGATCGTAATGTTGTCTTACTCATGGTTGATCCCTTGAGCATACACCATTACATCTTTTGGCCTGGCCAATACTATCACATTGTTCACATAATGGTGGAAATCCAGTGATATGGAAATTCAGATGAGTTGTTGTTGAGCCCATCAGCAGCATTTTGTCTCCTCCATGATTCGTGTTGAACATCCAGCTGGTGTTGGAAACTTGTGTAAGCATTTTATTCATGCCCCGTTCATGAAGTATATGTTTGGATGAAAGAAGTGACTTTCTTTAATTCACATGCAATCGATGCAAGTTGCCGCCATGAATTCGAGAAAGCTTGTTGTTGCTTCCTCTAGAATCGTCCCAAGTTGGTCATGCACATGTGCGAAGTACTCTATGGTTGGTAGGTTGGCCGCCTCCATTCTATATGGGTTTCCTAGCACACCAAGCCACTGATTGATTTGTTCAAGGGAAAAGGAGTTGTTGTGCGAATACTAGTTCACGCACAAGACTTCATTATCCTCGTTGATGGTTCCCCACTTGAACTCGGTAGTGTTTATTATAAGACTACTACTTGGCCATGCTTGTCTGGGACAGTTTGTTCACATGTATGTAGCAGAACCAGCTCATGTTTTGGAGCTTGCTATCGTACTTCATTCCTCGAGAATCTCGCAACGTCATCTCGTCGATTTGTGTTGCAAACTTTCTTTTCCAGACATGTTGTCTGAAATATCCTGTCACCAACCAGATCTGAATCTCAGGAAGATGTGATGGTTGGTACTTTTCCAAGATCTATGATGTAGGCTCTGGCAAGGTTGATGTTTTGGCCGACACACCTAGCCGGAAGTCTATTATTGTAGTATCTTGAATGTGCAATTTTCCCATCTTCTCTATAAGGATTTCTTGTGACTTTTCTAGAAGTTTTCCTTATAAATCCTTTGTCTTCTGAAGTCCGACCTTCTACTTGATGTTCTAGATATCACATCATATCTACAAATGGGTTATGCTAGCACATCAAGGAGAACATTAGAAGCGGAGTGCTAAATGTCTCTCGGTCGATCATCCAGATTTTGTCCCCTTGGCCTCGCTAAGGTGAAATCTAGGAAAGTGTCATCTTCCTTTGCATCTGCATCATCCATCGCTATTCATCATGGTAGTATGTTGTGTTGCCAGGATTCTTGTCATGGATATTGGTAAAACCTTGATGAATATGGAAATGCTCAAGTTCTTGAAAGCACCCACAAGTTATAGGTGTTATCATTGACACTAATTGGAATTGCTCTTAGTTTCCTCGTTTATGCTATAACTTTTCAAACAGTAGACTCACTCTCTACTGTTGGGCTTCTCCCCAGTTACTAAAATCATCCCTTGTGTTGTTTTCAACAAGGTAATCTACATCATCCATTCTAATCCGGGTATGCCATTATATCGAACACCTCCAAACGATCGCTCAAGAATTGCCTTAGGCTGGTATAAAGAGTTTCAAAGATCTCTGTATCAAACGTAAGTCTTTTTGCCACTTAAGGAAATAGTTCTACGAGCCACCTCTTCCAAGGTGCCCTATTTTGAAATCATGGCATATATTCCCTCGCTACTTTGAAACCCTTGTCACTTTGTTTCTTCTGTCCTTCTCGATGTGCCTTTTGTCTCTCAGCTCAAGAGATGTTTCTACGTCTCATTCCGTGAGTTGATCTTGTGATCATTAAGTTGATCCATCCATGTGGAGTTGTTTCGCTCTTTTGTCCTCGTGTTTGATGAAGATCTTGAAAGTAGAGTTGTCAAGAACAAGATGATGCAAGGAATCGACGTTCCTATGATGTGCAAGTTGGATCATGAAGATCATGCTAGTTTCATGTCCCTTATGTCTTCTTACCTCATGTTTTGAATCTCGGGACGAGATTCTTGTTTAGTGAGGGTGAGTTGTCACAGCCCTAGCTTAGCCCTTGCCTGACTCTGCATATGTAGCCATGCATCATGTTTAAATTTCTGAAACTTGAATTGAGATTAGTTGAAACCCTCAAAAATCAGTTCAAAAATTAATCAATATTCAAATCTCATCAAATGAGTCCAAGAAAATGTTCCTCTTGTTCTCTGAAAATATTGGCAAGAGATAAAATTCAAACCAGTATTTTTGGAGTCTCATAAATATTTATTTTGGGCATTTGATTTAATCCAATAATTATTTGCATTGGATTTATATTTGATATATGTAAAATATAACTCCAATAATTCTAAAAAAATTGAGTGGCCTTGATTATATTTTACCAGGCCACATTATAATTTTAGAATTTATAAAAATGATTTGGTATAAAATCAAATCAAAGAAAAATTGCAAAAATAGAAAACAGAACAAAAGTAAAACAGAGCAGAACTTACCTCAGCCTACCTGCGCGGCCTGCTACTGTTACCGGCCCAGCTGTGCAGCCCAACCCACCTGGCCTTCTGCCAGTCATCTCCTAGCTTCTACCAGGAGGACGACGCCGTGTCGCCCACGCACGCACCTGAGGTTTCCACCTCCTGCTTCGTGCTAGCTGCCTCCCCTTCGAGCCTGTCCGCACCTAGAGACGCCCAGCACCCCCTCACCCACTCCTCCATCTCTCCGGTCTCTCCCTCACCCCTAGGCCTAGCTCCTCCCCGAGCTCCATCCGAGAGCATCCGCGTCGGCCTCCGTCTTGCGTACGCGTAGCCACCGTCCTCCTATCGCCGCATCGCCGGGTCTAGAAGCTCCACCGTCAAGCACCTCGTCTCCACACCGAAGGAAATGAGCCAGAAGGCTCTGCTTCATCGCCAATGTCGCCATCTTCGCCGTCGGTGCCCAAAGGAAGTCACCATCAATTCGCAGCAACCTGGTCGTCCCCGACCTCGTTGACGACGCCATCGGATGCGCTGTGAGCACCCACGCCGTTTACCCCTTCTCCCCTGGTCGCGCTCGTCCTCTAGGTCGTAGCCCCGCCATGGCCGAAGCTCCGGCGGCCGCCCAAGTGCTCGCCGTCGGTGAACCAGGCCACCCCGCAACCTTCTGACACCTCCCCTGGATGCGGGAGACCACAAGCTTGCCTCCCGTGCCCTCAGTGCGGCCAGTCGTGGCCGGAAACGGCCGGCCGGCGATCGCTGCCGCGCCAGATTAGCGCCGCCGGTTAGCCGCTGGTTAACTCCACCATTAGCACTAACTAACCCCCCCTCACTGACATTGACAGCGGGCCCCACGACGGGTCAAAGCTGAGTCAACGCGGGGTTAACCCGTAGTTTATCACTGTCTCAATGACATGCTGGTCCCACGCATCAGGTTTGACCGTGTTGACTTGCTGACGTCATTGTGACGTCATGCTGACGCAGTGAACTATTTTCTGGAATTAGTTTAATTCTAAATAATACAGGAAATTCCAGAAAATAGTATAAACTTCTAAAAATCATATAAATTCAACTGTAACTCCAAATGAAATAAATTATATATGAAAAATGATCAGAAAAATCCAATCTATCCATCTGTACCATTTTCATGCATGTTAGAACAACTTATAGCTGCTGTTTAGCACAAATCATATAAATGGCATTTAAATAATCACATGTGGAGTTTGAATTTGAACCTAGGGTTCAAACCAACTCCATTTAACTTGCTGCTAGTTGCATTAGCTCAAATCACAGCATATTTCCATGTCATGATCATGCATCATATTGTGCTTTGCATTGATTGTGTTCTTCCTTGTTTGCCGGTGTTTGTCCCCTCTCGATAGACGTGGTTCCGACGATGAGTTCGATGACACCGATGAAGAACTATATTATCTTCAGAAGTGCCAGGCAAGCAAAACCCCCTTGTTCATTTTGATACAATCCCACTCTCTCGCTCCTGCTCTCTTTTACTGCATTAGGACAACAACGATACATCTGCTACTTGCTGTGGTAGTTGAACCCCTTTATCCTTTGCATGACCTATCATTGCCACAGTAAATAGATGAAACCCACTAGCATGAGTAGGAGTTATTTGAGCCCTGATGTGCCTACTCATTCATGTTTGTTTGTCATGCCTGCTATTGCTTAGAGTTGTGTCAGGTCTGATTCATCAAGGATGAATTGGAGGTGTGCGAACATGTCCTACTGTGTGTGAGCTAAGTGTGTGAACACGATTTGGTAAAGGTAGCGGTGAGAGGCCATGTAGGAGTACATGGTCGGTTGTCTCATTGAAACCGTCCTCAGGAACTGAGTTCTGTGTTTGTGATCCATGAACAGTTACTACCACACATTGGGTTCCGGTAACTCGACCCCTCTCGACTTATTAATCAACATGACCTCTGGCCAGGAGTTGCAACTAGTTTCTGGTGTTTGTAGGTAGTGTTAGTAGTCTACCAAGTGGCACCCGGTACAGGTGGGCTTGGGACAGACTAGGCACAGTGGCCCGGTGTACCAAGTGGCACCCGGATGGTGGACTTGGGAACCCTGCACACATCGTTTGGGGCCGTGAGTGACACCCCGGCCGGATCTCCTTGCGGATGGAACCCGAATAGGCGATAAACCTGGACGAGAGACTTGTGTGGTTAGTCAGGTGGTGGCCGACACCCTCGCTGGGCTTCCGCTTGAAGGTTGCCGAGTACATGTCGTGTAAACGGCGGTAAGTGCTGAGAGCGTGTGTGAAGAAGTACACCCATGCAGGATTAACATCATCTATTCGAATAGCCGTGTCCGCGGAAAATGACTTCTGGGTTGCCTGTATAGTTCATAGACAAGTGAAATTGGATACTCTAAAATGCGCAAGATAAGCATGAGTGCTATGGATGGCGTTCTCGTAGGGAGACGGGAGCGGATCCATAGTGGTGTATTGATATGGTGAATATGTGGACTCGTGTGCGCCACCTCAAAAGAGTTACTTGCAGTCGTAGTTCAGGATAGCCACCGAGTCAAAGCTGGCTTGCTGCAGTTAAACCCCACCATCCCCTTTGTTGATAATGATGCATATGTAGTTAGTTCTGATGTAAGTCTTGCTGGGTACATTTGTACTCACATTTGCCTATTTTATGTTTTTGCAGAGAGACTTCAGTCTCGCTAATAGTTCCACGTGGACTTCGATGTTTAGCTTGTTACCTCAGCTACGATCTTGTTCCCTCGGCAGGATCTAGTAGATAGTCAGGCTTCTCAGCCTTTTTCATTTCTAGATGTCTATACTCAGACATGTTAAGCTTCCGCATGTGCTTTGACTTGTATGCTCTGAATGCTGGGTCGAGAGCCCATGTTTGTAATATCTCGCTCCTCGGAGCCTACTGAATAAATACTTGAGTTGTAGAGTCATGTTCTGATGCCATGTTGTATTTGCACATATCGAGCATATTGTGTGTATGTTATTGAAATGCTTGGTATGTGTGGGATCTGACTATCTAGTTGTTTATCCTTAGTAGCCTCTCTTACCGGGAAATGTCTCCTAGTGCTTTCACTGAGCCATGGTAGCTTGCTAGTGCTCCGGAACACTTAGGCTGGCCGGCATGTGTCCTTCTTCGTTCCTGTGTCTGTCCCTTCGGGGAAATGTCACGTGATGAATACCGGAGTCCTGATAGCCCGCTACAGCCTGGTTCACCGGAGTCCTGCTAGCCCAGTGCTACAGCCTGGATTCACTCGCTGATGACCGACACGTTCGATGCTGGGTCATGGATGCCTGTCCCTGTAAGTTTGTGCCACTTTGGGTTTACGGCTAGCCATGTCAGCTCGGGCTCCTTATCATATGGATGCTAGCGACACTATCATATACGTGTGCCAAAAGGCGCAAACGGTCCCGGGCAAAGGTCAGGCGACACCCGTGGTGATACCGTGCGTGAGGCCGCAAAGTGATATGAGGTGTTACATGCTAGATCGATGTGGCATTGAGTCGGATTCCTGACATATTGTAATATCCCAACCAAAATCCTGTCCACCATGGAGCAATCTTCAACTTCACCTGCAACTAGCAATGCTATAAGAGGGGCTGAGCAAAGCGGTAACATAGCCAAACAACGGTTTGCTAGGAAGGGTGTCAAAGGTTAGAGGTTCATGTCAATTTGGGATGGCTTGATGAGCAAAAGATAGGTAACACAGCATAGCGATAGAACGAAGCAACTAGCATAGCAATGATAGTAGTGAGATCCAGGGTAGCGGTCATCTTGCCTGAAATCCCGCTAGGAAGAAGAACGAGTCCATGAAGAAGATGAACGGGAGTAGTCAAACGAATCCTCACAATCGCAACATTACCGAAACTAAGAAGCAACACCGGAAAGAAACAAACAACATGGTAAACCAACAAGCATAAGCATGGCATGGTGCACAAACAAATATGATGCATGACCGGTTTAATGAGGCATGGCATGGCAAAGTGCAACAAACAATACTACAAGTTAAGTGGAGATGAATATGCAACGAGTTGCATATTGACAAAACACCACATGTAGTTATTTAGTTCTCTCTCGGTTTTGTACCCAACAATATTAAATGTTGTTAAACATGGCAAGAGGTGAAACATAATGAAACTACCTATCTAGGTAAGTTTAAATGAGGCCGGAAACAACAAACAACAAGTCCGGGAAATCCCCATATGCCTATTTTAGATTCGGTACTGTTCTGCCCTAAACACAATTTTATTGTTTTTAAACAGGAAAATAAAGTGGACCATGTTAAACTAGGCATTTTCCCACCCCATTTACATATAAAGTTTATTTAAAACCGAGCTACGGTTATTTAGTTATGAAATAAATCATTTTAGCATGGCATTATGCAAAATAAACACAAACAGCATGTTAAACATTTTTAACATAGATGAAAATGGCATATTATTAATCTACACAAAATTCTGAGCATTTTACATATATAAATTATTTTAATCCGATGCACAGTTTGTGAGATATTAAATGCATGAAGTGCAAGGACTTTTCTATAAAACATTAATTCCCGGATAAATAGATAAAATCGTCCTGGCAGGAAAAAAAAATCACGGGCCGAAACCGGCTGGGCCAACAGTAAAGAAAAACAAGAGGCGCTGGGGGCGGCTCACCCTTGGGCTCGGCCCAGACGGGAAGGCAGCCCGTGGGAGGGCGCGGTGGAGCAGGCCAGCGGGGCTGGCCGGGCGCGCTGGGCCTACTGAGGATCTCGCCCGGGAGGCGAGGGAACTGGGCAGGCCGGCGCTGGAGAGAGCTGGGCTGGGCCGGCTAGAGGCCCACACGCACGTGTGTGCACGAGCGGGCGAGGCATCGAGCTCCTCGTTCCTGAGCAGAGACGAGGCAGGGTGGCAGCGGCAGATGGCGCCGGCGGCGAGCAGGCAAGGACGGGGCGGCGCGGGGCGATTCCGGCGGAAACGGGCAGATCCGGGCATGGGGACCCCGGATCCAGCCATGGCAGCACCTACGGCGAGCAGCGACGAGCTCCTGACAAACCATGGCAGAGAGGGAGAGAGATGTGAGATCTGAGAGAGAGAGGAGCGAGAGGGAGAGAAAAGGGAGCAGGGGACGGCGAGGCCTGGCCTTGGGGGGGTCGGCGATGGCGAAGCCCGGCGGGGTTCCGGCGAGCTCTGGCCGGTGGGGAGACGCCGGGCGAGCGGGCTGCGGGGATGCACTACGGCGCGGGAGAAGGCGCGGGGACGCGGGGCACTCGGGCGCTCGGGCGGCGGCGGCGGCCGGATCGGGCTCGGGCGGGCCGCCTATGGGCTTTGCGGGCCCGCACGGCTGGGACGGTGGAGGAGGAGGCGACAGGTGGCGGCGGCACTGTGGAGGGGCACGGAAAACGAGGGAAGCGGCTAGGAGATGCCCAAAATGGCATGAGGGGGTCTATATATAGGGTAAAAGCTAGGGTTTAGGGGGTTTCTGCTCCTTTTTCGGACATCGGATCTCGATCCAACGGTCCGGAGCGGAGGGGGGTTAGATAGGTGGGCTAGGAGGGATTAGTGGGCTGTGTAGAGGGGGGTTGAGCTGATAGGAGAGAGAGGAGAAATGCAGCCCGACACGATTTTCGGAGACCGAAAATGTCCGACGATAGACCGGCTATATTGCGGTTGTAGGTTTAACGGTTGGGCTACCAAATGGACTCCGAATGCGACGAAACTTGGCAGACGGCCTGTCTACACTATAATAAGACCGCACGATAAGTTGCAACCCATTCCGAGAACATTTTTATGCCACTTATAAAATAATATTTCGGAGGTGCCGCGGGCGCGTGCAAGTGTGTCCGGACTCGGAACGGACAACGGAGAGAACCGGCGGAACACGAACGGATGCAAGTTTTGAAAAACAGGCGGATGAAATGCAGATGATGACATGAGATGAGGTGCATAACAAGAACGAAATGCAAAACAACAGATAAAACCCAACCACGAAGGAAAATAACATATCACATCTCCAGAAAAGGCAAGAGTTGGAGTTACGAATATGGAAAGTTGTATCCGGGGCATTACACGTCGTCAGCCCGTCTGACGAAGGCCAGTCTAGGCCCTTTTCGGGCCAGGACATGAGCTACAGTGGGGCTCCAGATCGGAACTCGGGGGCGGCGGCTCATTTGTTGCCGCGTGGCTCGGTAACATAGAACCACTGTTGTTGCCAACCTTTGACGGGCTCGTTGAATTTACTTGATGGCCATTTGACATTGGGCATCTTGCTCACCATGGCTCCTCCACACTCGGTGTGTTTTCCGCCTACCACCTTTGGCTTCACATTGAAAGTCTTTAGCCACCTTTGGCTCCGAAGTGTAGCGGGATGCGGAGGAAGGCCTCACACACGACGATGAATGTCGAAATGTTGAGGAAGGAATTGGGGGATAGGTCATGGAAATCTATCCCGTAGTAGTACATAAGGCCGCGAACAAATGGGTTGAGGGGAAACCCCAGCCCACGGACGAAGTGAGGGAGGAATACAACCCTCTCATGGGGTTCTGGAGTAGGGACGATCTGTCCTGTCGCTGGGAGACGGTGTGCGATCTTCTTGGCAAGGTATCCGGCCTCCGGGAGTTTCTTGATATCCTTCTCCTTGACGGAGGAGGCCATCCACTTGCCTTGTGCTCCGGATCCAGACATGGTTGGAGTGCTTTTTGGGCGGAAGAGATGGGTGCTTGGGCGCTGGAGCTCGAGAATGAATGAGCAGAGGAAGAAGAAGGCATGGGTGAAAGAAAGGAATCCTTATCCCTTTATAAAGGCAGTAAAGATCATGCACCTCCCCACTTTCCCTAAAGCTCGCTTATTTCCCAAGCACCGTGCGGATGGCATGGTTGGGTTACCCATACCCGCATTTATGTGAATCCCGTGATAAGGGGACGCGATCTCTGCTTTGATAAGTCATGCCAATGAAACCGCATCTCGAAATACAGAGGGGCGGGATAAAAATGGTTCGAATAAAGACTGGGCCATGGCGTGATGTCACACTATGGGTTGTCAGCAGATTGGACTCGTGGGATATTATGCTCTCTGCAGTGGTATGTCGAATTTATTTTGCAGAGCCAGACACGATTCTTATGTTCAAGATCTACTTTGGAGTATTCGGAGAAGGAACCCGCCTTGCAATGCCAAAGACAATCTGTGCGCCGTACTCATCGTCATTGAAGCCTAGTTTAGGGGCTACTGATGGAGTCCTCGATTAAGGGGTCCTCGGATAGCCTTACTATATGCATATGTCGGACTGTTGGGCTATGAAGATACAAGATAGAAGACTTCGTCCCGTGTCCGGATGGGACTCTCCTTTGCGTGGAAGGCAAGCTTGGCGATTTGGATGTGAAGATTCCTTTCTCTGTAACTGACTCTGTGTAACCCTAGCCCCCTCCGGTGTCTACATAAACCGAAGGGTTTAGTCCATAGGACGAGAACAATCATAATCATAGGCTAGCTTCTAGGGTTTAGCCTCTACGATCTCGTGGTAGATCAACTCTTGTAATACTCATATCATCAAGATCAATCAAGCAGGAAGTAGAGTATTACTGAGGGAGTCCTGGATTAGGGGGTATCTGGACATCCGTACTATATATTTTGGCCGGACTGATGGACCGTGAAGATACAAGACTCAATACTTCGTCTCGTGTCCGGATGGGACTCTCCTTTGCGTGGAAGACAAGTTTGGCGATCCGGATATTAGATCTCCTTCTTTGTAACTGACTCTCTGTAACCCTAGCCCCCTCCGGTGTCTATATAAACCGAAGGGTTTAATCCGTAGGAGCATAATCAGAATCATCATAGGCTAGCTTCTAGGGTTTAGCCTCTAAGATCTCGTGGTAGATCTACTCTTGTAGTACTCATATAATCAAGATCAATCAAGCAGGAAGTAGGGTTTTACCTCCATCAAGAGGGCCCGAACCTGGGTAAAACATCGTGTCCCCTGCCTCCTGTTACCATTAGCCTTAGATGCACAGATCGGGACCCCCTACCCGAGATCCGCCGATTTTGACACCGACGTTGGTGCTTTCATTGAGAGTTCCTCTGTGTCATCGCTGCAAGGCTTGATGGCTCCTTCAATCATCAACAACCACGCGGTCCAGGGTGAGACTTTCCTCCTCGAACAGATCTTCGTGTTTGGCGGCTTCGCACTGCGGGCCAATTCACTTGGCCATCTGGAGCAGATCGACAGCTACGCCCCTGGCCATCAGGTCAGGTTCGGGAACTTGAACTACACAGTCGATATCCGCGAAGACTTGATCTTCGATGGATTCGGGCCTACGCCAGGAGCGAAGAACAGTCAAGACGAGCACGGCTTAGACCTGCTGCCGGACAATACTCGGGATATCGCACCTGCAGGAGCTCCGGACCTAAATCCAGGGCAAATCATGCCGTCCGAGGACGGGTGGATGGACCCCGCCCCGGAGGTCGCACACTCATCGACGGTAGAGCTGAACATAGACTCCACCCCTAAGGAAGCCTGTGTCATCGGACCCCAGACTCGTGTTCGGCTGTAGGTTCCAGACCGCGCGCCCCCGAGCCCGCCGAATCTGGTTGGGCTCTGGTAATGGAGTTCACCGCTGCGAATATCTTCCAGCACTCGCCCTTTGGCGACATGCTGAACTCATTAAAGTCTCTCTCTTTGTCAGGAGACTCTTGGCTGAACTATGTCCGACTCGAGTGGGAAGCAGGCGACGAGGGAATTCGTTGCCCACCCACCACCCACTTCATTGCTACTGTTAATGATTTGACCGACGTGCTTGACTTTGACCCTGAAGACATCGATGGTGTGGACGACGATGTAGGAGAAGAACAAGAACCACCGCCCACGGGGTGCTGGACAACCACCTCCTCGTATGATATATATATGGTGGACACTCCAAAAGAAACCAATGGCGATGAGGCAATGGAGGATAACCCCTCAAGGAAGAAAGCAAAGCATGGGCGTCATCGGCGCCACTCCAAGCCCCGCCACAGCAATACTGGCACAGGAGACGAAAACAAACCGGATGGTGCCGAAGACGAATACAACCCCGATCAGCCAGCCTTCGAGCAGGCCGAACAGGAAGACGGGCAGGTCAGCCCCGACGAACAGGCGACAGACAGATACCCGGAGGAGGACAACTACATGCCCCCCTCCGAAGATGAGTTGAGCCTCAGCGACGACGAATTCGGCGTGCCTGAGGATCCCGTAGAGCAGGAGCGCTTCAAGCGCCGGCTTATGGCCACTGCGAGGAGCCTGAAAAAGAAGCAGCAGCAGCTCCAAGCTGATCAAGATCTGCTCATAGAAAGATGGACTAAGGTCCTGGCAGCAGAGGAATACAGACTCGACCGCCCCACCAAAGGGTACACAAAGTACAATTTGCTACCTCAACCTAAGAAGGAGGTCCTAAAGCCCACACCCCGACGCCAATACATCACGGTCCAGGGCAATACGCAGGAAACATGAGGTAGCATCCATAAACCTCGAGGCAACAGACATAACGTCACAAAAATAATGATGACGACAAAGACAAGGGAGTTGGTGCCGGATTCCGCGCCCCCAGTCCGGTCAGCGGAAAGAGAACAGCTCAGGCCCATCCGGCCCGGGCAGCATACTCGACCAACCATGTCAAATCCATGGTACCCCTAGAATGGCGGCCAAGCATACCAATAGAGAATGTCAGATCCTCAAAACTAAACGGCCGGCCGTGCGCCGGAAACAATGAAAAGAGGTCTCAAACAACGAGGAGCCCAGACCACCAAACATTGCAAGGTCAAAGGAAAATTCTCCGCAAACCAACAAGGGAACGAATGTGTACTCCTTGGGATGCCGACTCAACAATACAAGTCACCCCACGGTACAAAAATACGGCCGATCATCTCCGATCACATAGACCGTCCGGACAATACCAACCATGGCAATTTAATTGCACTTACCATCGACCCAACAGTTGGTGGGATCCACCTCACAGGAGCCCCTATGGGCGTAAACGGCAGCTCAAAGTTGCTGCGCCAAGACACAGCTCACCAGATAGGTATTTATCGCTCGAGGATCAAACCCACTAAAAACATCTTCTCAAGGATGTCGTTCCAGGTGCAAAGGCCAAGTCTTACATGCCCATCACCCTGGAGGTCGTCTTCGGATCACCAAACAAACACCATGCCGAAGAGTAAGTCTACGACATTGTCCCCTTATACACTAACTACTATATACTACCAGGACGAACCACGTTGGATCGACTCAACGTGTTACCATATCATGCCAAACCCACGTGACATGGTCACCATTATGGGCAAGGCCGAACTCCACCCCGAGAGTGGAAATCATACCGCCGCTGAGATAGCGAGTTGTGCCCTTCTAACGAACTTCGATTTGACAGCCAACCACCCGGACACCCACATGGAGTCCGATCTACTTTACGGCATGATAGCCCGGCTCGACCAGGCTCCGATCAGGCTCCCGCGGTTCAACCACCCTATGACATGCAACTGCCTCTAAGCATTTTTCTTTACAAGCTCACTTTTGCGCAGAACAGGACTGGCGACATGGAATCAGCTCGGACGCACAAGGCGGGAACACACAAGTATCCCCCAAGGAGAGAGTCCGGATACACTTCGGGTCCGCACACAGCCTCCTCCCGCCCACGACAGGTTCCGCCAGCATACCTCTTTTCATAGCGTAAACCGTACTCATACGCATAGACGTATCACTCCACTACATCACGTAGAATTAAAAAACACTTGCCGGCCGTCGTTCCTCATTGACGCTTTTTTCGTCATAACGGCACCCGCACATAGCGTCATGCCCCATTATGCCAAGGGCTTCATTGTACTCATAATATGGCAACAAAGTCTGGCCACCTTCTCGGTCGCTCGGCACCCCGAACTTATAGCACTATATGCATCAGCTCCGAATCATGTCTTGGGTCATTAGTTGGGTTTGCCCGGCTCCCATGTTTTGGTACCTTATGTTCCGCTCCATCGGCTAAGGTAGCGCTGGGAGAACTACTGCGATTGTGTCCCGATTCTTCCGGATGAGCACCTCAGTAGAGAAAGCCGAAAACTGACTGTCATGATACGGCGAGAGCTGGTCAGCTGTTCGCGAGGTTGTAAAATCTTTAAGGATTTATTCTGCACAATGCCATAACAAATGCAGAGTGCGACGAATCGGTCTTCCGATCAGGCGCTGTTAGAGCCCCTCGTATGGTCTTCCAAACATCACGGGATGCACCTACCATACTCGAATTCCTATGGCTAAGTGAGAGTGATAAAGCCCTATAGTCTGATTGCCTGGTTCGCGGTGATGAACACCTCCTTCAAGGACCCAAAAATGGGATAAAGAGTGTTCAGGTATGTCCCGAACACCCCCGTACTTTCTACGTGGGGGCAGAAGTCGATGACTGGCCAACTCTCAGGATTTATATATACTAAATGGCCGCACAGGAAGAAAAAACTTTCATATAACAGGCAATAAATAATAACAGTGCCAGTATCCCGCATTACAAAGGACATCATGACTGCCTTCTGGGAAATATAGTGTCTTTGGTACACTGTTCCGCCACAAGGCGGGCTCCTTTCAGGACATCCTCATAATATAATTCGGGCTTGCGATGCTCCTTACCCTCCGGTGGCCCCTCAGTCATCAGCTTTTCAGCATCAAGCTTCCCCCAGTGCACCTTCACACGGGCAAATGCCATGCGTGCACCTTCTATACAGACCGACCGCTTAATGACTTCGAGCCGAGGGCAAGCACCAACAATCCGCTTCACGAGTCCGAAGTAACTGCTTGGAATTGGCTCAGTGGGCCACGGCCGGAGAACTAAGTCCTTCATGGCTAGTTCGGCCACCTGGTGCAGTTCGACCAGCTGCTTCAGCTGATCGATAAAGGGCACCGGATAATTCAGCGCCAAATACTGTGACCAGAAATGCTTCTCCGCAGACTTCTTCTCTTCAGTCCGGTAGAATTGGGCAGCATCAGATATGCTGCGTGGCAGGTCCGCAAATGCTCCTGGAGAAACAAGAATTCAGTTTGTTGCTTAGAGTTTCTCCTATTACTATATAAAATATTCTTTGAGTAAAAAAGCCTTACTAGCCACAACCCTCCGTGCCTCCTGAATGTCCTTCAGAGCACCTCGGGCTTCCTCCCGAGCATCATTTGCGGCTTCGAGAGCTTGGGCGAGTTCAGATTCTTTCTCTGCTAGACTCTGCTCCAAGGTCTCGCTTTTATTCACGGCCTCTTGGAGCTCTCGTTCAGCTTCAATGACCCTGGCCTCGTGCTTCTCGTGAAGAGCCTGCTCCACGGCAGCCTTCTCGTCGGCTTCAGCCATAGCCTTCTTCAGTGCCTCAATCTCGGCATTTGCTCCTAGAGCACACAACACGAATATTTTCATCAGGCACAACTGCTCATTTGTGCTCAACTTATCAAAAGGTTTCGACATACCTTGCTTGTCCTCCAATTGCTTCTTCACTCGGCCAAGTTCTTCTTCAGCCCGTTCCAGACTCTGCTTTAGTCCGGACACCTCTGCAGTATGAGAGGCAGTCGTTGCTATAGACGCCTGTTTTGAAACAAAGAGATATATGTCATCAACCGAGTCTCCTGTGAAGTGGAAAATTTGATCCCCTGTCCAAGTTCTCTCTCTTTCATCGGACAGTGCATCAGGGGCTACTACTCATACCATGACAATCTTCAAAGGTTTGTAAAAACATACCTCGAAGCCTTTTATAAGGCTAAGGTAGGATTCATTCAGTCCGCTCTCAGCGGACTGAATCTTTTCAATCACCGCACCCATGAGGGCACGATGTTCATCAGCGATGGATGCATTCTTTAGCGCTGTCGATAGGCCGCCCTGCAGCTCTGCCTGGACAGAGGTTGCTAGCCGAGCGGGCTCGCCTCCCTCCATCAAGGGGGGCTGATCGCTCGATCCTAGAGCTTTAAAGGTCTCCAAGACCGTGTCCGGTTGCGGGCCGAATCAAAGATCGCCCCCGCCGCCGATGTTCATGGGAACTATTGCTCCCGTGTATCCGGCCCCAGAGGTGTGCCCTCCCTGGTCCGGGTCCTGCTGAGACGATACCTCGGTGTCACGTCCAGGCTTTGGGGAAGGGGCCTCCGGAGGCGTCTCGCTCTCCAGGGCATCTGAGCTCAGCGAATCCTCCGATGAGGACTGTTCGGCGTGAGACCTTGCCGGGTTGCACAAAGTACGACGACAGTTAAACTACTACACCCTAGTAATCCTGGGTGCATAGGCGTGTTCAGATTTCGGGTACTCACAATTTTACTAGGGGCTGGGCCCTGGGATCCCACTCCGGGCTGCTATTGGCAGCCGTGATGGACGCCTCCGGGAGGGTGC
Source organism: Triticum aestivum (assembly GCF_018294505.1). Taxonomy (NCBI): domain Eukaryota; kingdom Viridiplantae; phylum Streptophyta; class Magnoliopsida; order Poales; family Poaceae; genus Triticum; species Triticum aestivum. The sequence continues at coordinate 153,927,111 of NC_057804.1, forward strand.
TTTTTCCCCTCTTTGGCGATTCGGCCTCCAGTGATGAGGAAGCCGTCCTTTTCTTTCCTCCCCCCATGGAGGACTCGTCTTCTTCCTCCTCCTCTTTGTCTTTGGAGGAAGGATGGGCGCTGGAGTCTTCAGATTTTGTGTTCGAAGCACCGCGGCGACAGAGGCTGCTCCGGGTCTCCTTGGCCTTCTTGGAGGCCTCTTTCTTTGGCGCCTTGTAAGGCACTGGGACCAGCATCTTCGTCAGAAGAGGTCCTGCCGGTTCCTCCGGCAGCGGGGCCGGACAGTGTATCCGCCACACCTTCTTCTTCCATTCCTGGGACAGTTGCAGAAAGCATGATAAAGTGTCTCCCTCGGAATATGCCAGCTAAACATGGATAGACAGAACATAGCGATAACTTACTGGACTTGCGGAGCGGGACAGTTGATACCCATGGTCCTTGGCGGAGCTCGGCCACGGTTTACCGGACTTGAAGAGCACCTTCCAGATGTCCTTGTGCGAGGAGCCGTAGATCTCCCATAGGGTCTGGTGCTCGGCCGGGTCGTATTCCCACAAATTGCAGGCTCGATGCTGGCACGGGAGAACCAGGCGAACTAACATCACCTGGACTACATTGATGAGTTTGACATCCTTGTCTACCATGCTCTGGACGCGTGTTTGAAGCACCGACAACTCATCGGATGAGGACCAGTTCAGGCCCTTCTTGGGCCAGAACGTGAGCCGCAGGGGGGCTCCGGATCTGAATTCAGGAGCAGCGACCCACTTTTTACCGCGCGGCTCGGTGATATAGAACCACTGCTGCTGCCACTCCTTGACGGAATCATTGAAGGTGCCCGTCGGCCATGTGACCTTGGGCACCTTGCTCACCATGGCGCCGCTGCACTCAGCGTGCTCGCCGTTCACAACCTTGGGCTTCACATTGAAGATCTTCAGCCATAAGCCAAAGTGGGGCGAAATACGGAGAAAGGCCTCACACACGACGATAAACGTCGAGATGTTAAGGAAAGAATTAGGGGACAGATCATGAAAATCAATCCAGTAATAATACATGATGCCGCAAACAAATGGGTGAAGGGGAAACCCGAGCCCACGGAAAAAATGAGGAAGATATACGACTCTCTCGTGGGGCTCCGGATTGGGGACGATCTGTCCCACCGTCGGAAGACGGTGGCCGATTTTCTTGGCCAGGTACCCGGCCTCTCGAATCTTTTTGATATCCTTCTCCCGGACGATAGAGGACATACATTTGCCTCTTGCTCCGGATCCGAACATCTTCGGAGAACCTCTTTTTGGTGGAGGAGATGAGTGCTTGGGCGCTAGGGCTCGAGCGAAGGGGAATGGACGAGCGGAAGGGAAAGGCGTGGGTAAAAAAGAAGAGGACTTATCTCTTTATAGAGGCAATAAAAACTTTTGCGCCTCCGCACTTGCCTGGTGGAACCTGCTCGTTCCCCACTCGCCGCGATTGGCGGTGCGATTGGGCTTCCCATGCCCGTATTGATGAAAGCCCCGCGATAAGGGGAACATGATCTCTACTTCTACAAGGCGTGCCTGAGGAAGCCGCCTCGCAATATGTGCGGTGGCTGGTTGTGGGAAAACGGTTCGAATAATGACTCGACCATGGTGTGATGGCACGTTATCTAAAGTTGTCAGCAGATTATATTTGTGTAATAATCGTTCTCTCTACGGTGGTATGTGAAAATGGCCTTGTAGGGCCAGACACGATTTAAGTGTTCGAGGTTTACTTTGGAGTATTCGGAGATGGAACCCGCCTTGCAATGCCGAAGACAATCTACGCGCCAGAGTCATCGTCATTGAAGCCTGGTTCAGGGGCTACTGAGGGAGGCCTGGATTAGGGGGTATCTGGACATCCGGACTATATACTTTGGCCGGACTGATGGACCGTGAAGATACAAGACTCAAGACTTCGTCCCGTGTCCGGATGGGACTCTCCTTTGCGTGGAAGACAAGCTTGGCGATCCAGATATTAGATCTCCTTCTTTGTAACCGACTTTGTGTAACGCTAGCCCCCTCCGGTGTCTATATAAACTAGAGGGTTTAATCCATAGGAGCATAAATAATTATTATAGGCTAGCTTCTAGGGTTTAGCCTCTATGATCTCGTGGTAGATCTAGTCTTGTAATACTCATATCATCAAGATCAATCAAGCAAGAAGTAGGGTTTTACCTCCATCAAGAGGGCCCGAACCTGGGTAAAACATCGTGTCCCCTGGCTCCTGTTACCATTAGCCTTAGACGCACAGATCGGGACCCCCTACCCGAGATCCGCCGGTTTTGACACCGACAGTTACCTCCATCGAGAGGGCCCGAACTTGGGTAAACATTGTGTCCCTGCCTCCTATTGCCACTAGCCTTAGACACACAGTTCAGGACCTCCTACTCGGGATCCGCCGGTTTTGACACCGACAATGTTATGCATATCTTTCATAGTAAATATGTTCTCGAAAAATGTTGCATCACGAGATTCCATTATAGTATCAACATGCATATCAGGTACTTCAGACTTTACCACTAAAAATCTATAAGCAATGCTCCGTTGAGCATACCCTACAAAGACACAATCCACTGTCTTTGGTCCAAGTTTGTGTTTGTTAGGAATAGGAATAATGACCTTTGCCAAACATCCCCAAATGCGCAAATAAGAAAGTGATGGTTTTCTCCGAACCCGCTCCTCATAAGGGGTTTTCTCCTTATTCTTGTTAGGAACTCTATTCAGGACATGACATGAAGTCAATAGAGCCTCCCCCCACCATGCCTTAGATAAACCAGCATTGTCTAACATGGCATTCACCAAGTCAGTCAACGTGCGGTTTTTCCTCTCGGGAACTCCATTTGATTGGGGTGAATAGTGAGGTGTCCTCTCATGAATAATACCATGTTCCACACAAGATTCATCAAATACTTTGGCAAAAAACTTTCCACCGCGATCGGACCTAACACGCTTGATCTTTCGCTCTAGTTGATTTTAAACTTCATCTTTATAGATTTTAAAGTAGTCTAATGCTTCATATTTAGTTTGCAACAAATAAACATAGCAAAATATAGTTGCATCATCAATCAAAGTCATGAAATATCTCTTTCCACCTTTTGTCAACACACTATTCATCTCACAAAGATCACAATGTATGAGTTCTAGAGGTGCCATGTTTCTCTCCTCGGCAGCCTTATGAGGCTTTCGTGGTTGCTTCGATTGCACACAACTATGGCACTTAGAATCGTTGGCAATGGTGAAATTAGGAATTAAACTCATACTAGATAGCCGAGACATTAAACCAAAATTAATATGACATAAACGAGAGTACCAAATACTTGCATCATCATTAACACTAGCACAAATTTGGTTTACTGACTTATTGCAAAAATCTAAAAGGGAAAAGCGGAACAAGCCTCCACACTCATAGCCTTTGTCTATAAATTGTCCAAATCTTGACACGATTACTTTATTCGACTCTAAAACTACATTAAACCCATCTCGACATAGAAGGGAGCTGCTAACTAGGTTCTTGTTCATAGTAGGGACATGCCGCACGTTCCTTAGTTGCACGATATTTCCTGAAGTAAACTTCAGATCCATCGTGCCAATGCCACGAATAGAAGCATGTGTCCCATTCCCCATTAGGATGGAAGAATCCCTTGCGACCTGATAAGAAGTACATAGGGAGACATTAGCATACACATGAACGTTAGCAACCGAATCAATCTAGCACGGAGATGTTTGAAATACTGAAAGCACAATAGGTAAATTACGATACCCATCAGTATTGCTAATGGTCACCATGTTGACAGCATTGGAGATCCTCTGCATGTTCAGGGCTTTCCTTCGAAAAGTGTCCGGGCTTCCCACAGGCGTAGCACTCTAGGTCAGCCTTCTTGAACTTCTTCTTCTTGAAGGTAGTAGTCTTGGTAGGCTTGTTGAAAACAGGTTTGTTCTTCCCTTTGTTCTTGTTCTGTGGGTACCTCCACACCATATTGGCGATAGGCTGAACCTCACCTCCCTTCTCAGTAGTGTCTTTAGCCCAAGCTTTTTCTTCAACATCAAGAGATGCAATCAGATTTTCAACTGATATCTCCTGTCTCTTATGTTTCAGAGTCGTGGCGAAATTCCTCCATGAAGGAGGAAACTTTGCAATCATGCACCCAACCAAGAATTTGTCAGGTAGAACACACTTCAGGAGTTCAAGTTCCTTCACAATGCAGTGTATCTCATGAGCTTGTTCAACCACAGAACGGTTATTCACCATCTTGTAGTCATGAAAACTCTCCACGATATACAGTTCACTGCCTGCATTTGTTGCACCAAAATTTTGCATTCAGTGCATCCCACAGAGTCTTTCCGTCATCTATGTGCATGTACACATCACACAGACAGTCAACAAGACTGTATTGGCTTCCTGGAATTTTCTCTAATCATCGTCATTAATTCCCTCTGGAGCACCAACACTAGCGTGGAAAACTTTTAGAGCAGTAAGCTAGAGCGTGGTCTTCACTTGCCACCTCTTAAAGTGCACAACGGTAAACTTATCTGACCTTAGTGCATCAGCGAATCTATCCATAGTTAACTCAGGAAATTGCCTATAATTAGGTTTTTGGATTGTTGGAAAATTAGGCAAGTTCATTATTAATTCTAGTAAATAATTCATGACTAGAACATATACTAGCATGCAACAATCTAGCAAACTAGAAGAATAGTAAAACATGCAGAACAACAGTGCACATGAAACAACGACTTTAGAGACATACATGAACAAATGATGTTGGACATACTGTTTGTTAGCTATTGTGGCTGCGACGGTGTTGATGATGATGTTGGCGCGATCTGCTATTGACGGTGATGAAGACGATGATGAGTAGCACCACTCGACTTGGACGGAAGATGACCCGTGATGATGAATTTGAGCAGTCACGCAGAACGCTTCCCCAAAACCTAATTCATCCTCTGCCGGTGTAGGATCGCAAGGACGAACGGTTCCAAAGACCCGCTCTCCCACACACCAATGCATGCCGGCATTTGGGATGGAGTAGACTACGACAGCGACGCAAGTTGCAAGATGAGGCAAAACCCTAGGTGTTTTCATTAACTTGTCTGCCAAGACATAAAAATAAAATGACAAAAGGAAGTTGCGCCCCTGCAAGGCAACAAACCAAATTTCGGTGGACCATTCATGTACATGCCGCACATATGCCTCGCCTCGCCTCGCCACGCCATGGCCCGGCCAGGCGAGGCGAGCGAGCGCGTGCATGTGGTCTTCCCTTTCTCTTCTCAACATACCACTTAGAGTGGTGGAGAGAACCCACTATATAAAGAGGTCCAACTCTTCTTCAACTCCCCAGGTAGGACTAAACTTTAGCACACCACTTACCATTTTACACATGGGCCACTATTTGAGATTTTAGAAATTGCTATGGGCCTAGCCCATTAATTCTAACAACATCTAGATGCCAACATATATCAATAGATTCACCATAAGATGTATTTTCATATTTTATTCTTTTTGATATCATAGATAAAACATTCTTCTCTAAAAACTTGGTCAAAGGTTGACTTTATAAAAAAACTATACGCGCTACATTTTGAAACGGAGGGAGTATTAACATTCACAATGCCAAATATATATTGTTAGATTTATTATGAAATGTAGTTTCATGGTACATGTATTTGATATTATATATGTTGATATTTTTTAATATAAATTTGGTCATACTTTGCTAAATTTAACTTGAAACATATCTAATACACGGAGTAGAAAAAACCAGAGGGAGTACATCCAATATGATACGCTCACTGTTAGGCGCAAAAGGTTGTTCCATTTAAGTTAGAAATAGACTAGGATCATCTTAGAGCAAAGATCAAGCGTGTTAGTCCCAAAATGTTGTTCCATTTAAGTCAATGAAGAAAGTTAGATTTGGCCAAGTATATTTGCACTATGGCCATTCCACCTTAGAGCATCTACAACCGGGCATCTCAAACCCGCCTCATACGTCCGGGCGGGCCGCCCAGTCACAGACCGGTCGCAAAATTTTGACCTAGACGGGCGCCTCAAACGGCCTCAAACGTCCGGGCTGACTGGCACCCCTCATATCCAGCCCAAATATGGGGCGGAGATGGGGGTGCTTTGACGTGCCCGAGCACGCCCGCCACGTCGGACCCGGCCCATGTTGGCCCACCCGACCCCACATATATTCCTCCCCATCCGCTCGCCGGACCAAACCCTACCCACTTCACTCCACTCTCCTCCGCCACCCAAGCTTGTCTGCGACACCGCGTGACTGTCTCCGGCATGGCGGGCAGCGCATCTGAGTCCTTCACCTCTAGATCCATTGACCCTGAGATCATCCCACGCGGCCCCGAGGAGGGGATGGACGTTTGGCTTGCGCTCCACCGTGCCCGAGAGGAGGCTCGTGCACAACAGTGCTTGGACTCATTCCGTAGGGAATCCATTGTGTCTGCCCAAATGGTGCATGGATCTGGCACTAGGGCAGCCATCGCTGCCTCACCGGAGGCAGTGCGGTCCATCTACCATCCGAACATGGTGGCAGACGTGCAACCCCTCTGCTGGCGCGCCAAGCATCATCCGACGAGAACATGGCACGGCGTGCCCACTGTGCGAGACAGCAAGCGCGCGAGGTGGTGGTAACCCTTGCGGTGGAGGATGTCGGCGAGGCGGACTCGCATTCTCCGGCACCCCGTATGGTGCAGCAGTCCGGGCGCCACAACCGCATCATCGTGGACGTCGACGGCTCGTCCCATTGCTTACTGAATATTCTGTCGATTTGTAGTAGCTTTGCTTTGTTGTTGCGGATGCCACACAATTTATTTATTTTCAAAGTAGTGAGATGTCACCAACACAAGGAGCATATGGTTTTAAATGATATCACTTACATATCATTTGTTTGTTGATTTATATTTACTTGCAATGCCTGTGTAGGGAGGTTCAAGCCAGCTGAGATTTCAACCATGTTTTGGTGGATTTCTTGCAGCAACTTCAAAGAATCTTGTGTCTATACTGGATGTGGAATCATAGGCTTTTGTGAGGATATTTGAGGTTTGTATTGGATGGCTCTAACATCTATATTTGTACATCACAACTGGATGCAAATCTCTCGGTATCTATTTCTTTGTTTCATTATTTAGTCAACTTCTTGGGATTCCAATTAAACAATTGATATGCACATGTAGATGCAATTCTGAGAAGAACATGGGTCTAAAGTGATAGATCGATTGATATGTCTAAAATAGTGTGACACCCTGGTTTTTGCTATTTTTCTTTCTCTGGAGTTTATTGCAAATTTGGGTTGAATCTGAGCTTTCGAATTAACTCATTTGGACTTAGCACTTCGGCATTATTTTGATTTCCACTCAAGTGACTCCCGTCACTCCCGAAACATCTCTTGCTCTCATGTATCTCAAAATATTGCCATGGGAATATTTTTCTCAAAGACAAAGAATTCATTTTCCCTTTGAAAATGAATGATTTTCACTTCTGCTAGAAAGCAACCCCTATTTTTCTTGCTCCCAAAAATCTGATAAAATTCCCAAATATTCTTTGGACCATGCCTCATCATCCTACACGAAAATATCCTATGGTCATGTGGACCATTTTTGCTGTAGAAAATCATTTCTATTCTGGTCAAAATGGTACTTTGTGAAGGAAATTTGACTGATCTCCTTGAGCTGAGATTTTTATGGCTTAATGAACTTCCTAACAAAACCTTAACTCCAAAGTTTCACCCCCCTAACTCCTTCTAGATTGCTCTTATTTCGCAGTAACAGTTTCTGTACAGAAACTTGCCATGAAGCTCTAGTCACCTCCTGTCGACCCGACTTTGATCCAACACCTCAGAGAGACTTAACACTACACGGACAAGACCCAAGACACGGTTTCACCACTCGGGCGCACCGCGTTGCGCCAGTGCATGCGGTGACCGCGTGAGTCCAGGGTGCCAGGCGTGCATTCGACGTGCTCTAAGCGCCCGCAGTGCCACTGCTCAGCCCGTGCGCCCACCTCCGACCATTCTAGAATGTCATTCACCTCCGTCTATCTCGACTCGTCCCCCTGACCTCTCACTGGATCTCCCGGACACCAGAGACAGCCACTACAAACGCGACACGGCAGAGCAGAGGGCACAGTGCGCCCGTGTGCCCGTGTCGTCTCCCTCTCGTGCCCTATGCTTGGCGCCACCTCTCCACTATCCTAGCGTGAGCTCCATGACCTCTCCCATCAACTCCGAGCCCCGTTTGTTGCCGCCTGCCACTCCATAAGCCTCTCAAGTGATCTTAAGCCCCTTCTTGCCCGCGCCTATATATAGGATCCCTCCCGAGCTTCCCTGGCCATCCCACCCACCTCCACTGACCTCAAATCATTAAGTAGAAGACTGTGACCAGGCCGGGCAGGCATCTGGCCGCCGTTCTGCACTAGAGCTTGCCACCGATCCCCCTCGATGTTCTGCTTCCTTCGGCACCCTTCGACCCGGCCCAACCTCTCAAGCATGCTCGTGGCTCCCTCCTGGCCGAGACAGTGCAGCCGTAACCCTTCTACCTCGCCTGAAGCGCCAATTCTGACGAGCCCCCTGTCAGTGTCAAAATCGGCAAATCTAAGGATCAAAGGTAACAAGGAGGCAGGGGACACGATGTTTACCTAGGTTTGGGCCCTCTTAGTGGAGGTAATACCCTACTTCCTGCTTGATTTACTTTTATGAATATAGGGGTTACAAGAGTTGATCTACCTCGAGATCGTGATGGCTAAAACCTAGATTTCTAGCCTATATGATAGTGTTCTTGCCCTACGGACTAAACCGTCCGGTTCATATAGACACGGAGGGATCTAGGGTTGTACAGAGTCGGTTACAGAGGAAGGAATGTACATGATCCGAACACCAAGCTTTCCATCCATGCAAAGGAGAGTCCCATCCGTACACGGGGAAGGTTCTTCTATCTCGTATCTTCATGGCCCATTAGTCCAGCCCACATCACATAGACCGGATGCCTGAGGACCCCTCTCAGTAGCCCCTGAACCAGGCTTTTAATGACGCTATATCCGGAGCATGGACTGTCTTCGGCATTGCATGATGGGTTCTCCTTTTCTAAATACCCCAACGTAGTTTTCCGCACACAAGAGCTATGTCCGTCTTTGTTTAACACGTAGAACCCTAAGCTGTAAAAAGCAACAATACTTAAAATAAGTCACATCCATGGGCCACTTTTTTGGGGAGACGTTATGTTCTGGCCTTATTATTATTCTGAACCGTTATACATCCCCGTTTCATATTTCAAGGCATGGCCAATGACACGTCTTGTCAAAGTAGAGATCGTGTCCCCTTATCTCGGGATTCTCATCAATAGGGGTTTTGGGTAATCCAACCATGCCGTTCGCACGTCCCCTTGGGAATAGGCGAGATTTAAGGCTTATGAGGGGGCGCTTGATATTAGCTGCCTCTATAAGAGGACAAAAGACCCATCTGTTTACCTCACGTCTTCTCTTTCCTCTGCCTTTAAATGCCCCGAGCTCCAGCACCCAAGTCCCAAACTTTCTTTCCGCCCCACCTCCTCCAGCAATGGTCGGATCTGGCTTTCAGGGCAAGTGGATGGCCTCCTCCGTAACGGAGAAGAACATCCAAGATCTGCGGGAAGCGAGGTACTTGATGGTAGAGATCAAACATAGGATTCCAACCCTAGGGTAGATCATCCCCACCCCGGAGCCCAACGAAAGGGTGGTTTTTATCCCTCACTTCCTCTGAGGTCTCGGATTCGCCCTTCACCCCTTCGTTCGAGGTCTCATGTACTACTACGGGCTGGATTTCCATGATCTGGCCCCGAATTCCTTCCTCCACATCTCGGTGTTTATCGTCGTGTGTGAAGCATTTCTCCGCGTCCCCCCACACTTCAGCTTATGGCTCAAGGTTTTCAATGTGAAGCCAAAGGTGGTTGAAGGCCAACACGCCGAGTTCGGCAGTGCCATGGTGAGAAAGCTCAACAAGGTTACCTGGCCCAAAGGAAGATTCATAGACACCGTCAAGGTGTGGCAGCAGGAGTGGTTCTATATCACCAAACCCCGCGGCACCAAGTGGGCCGCTACTCCTGCCTTCAGATCCGGACCTCCGCTGCGGCTCGTATCCTGGACCAACAAGGGCCTAGATTGGGGGTCCCCAGACGACGTGTCAGCGCTGCATAAGCGTGTCAAGGGCATGATAAACAAGGACATCAATCTTGCTGATGTGATTTAGGTGATGCTCATCCGCCGGATGCTCCCTTGCCAACGACGGCCTCTCAAACTGTGGGAGTTCAATCCAGAGGGGGAACGGACTCTGTAGCACTCCTACGGCACGACACACAAAAAGATCTGGAAGCTGATTTTTAAGAAGCAGAAGACGTGGCCACGGACGCCCGACGACACCGGCCTCGACTGCAACAATCTGGCATCCCCAGTAAGTGTTATATTGGCGAACACTATCTAGCTTGTTAAACTCAGGGAGGGGTCCTGAAAATTCCATTTCTTGAACAGGACTGGCTAAAGAAGGCCGAGCAGATCAAGTGTCAGGCCCCGCTCCCCGAAAACCCAGTCGATCCTCTGTTAATGAAGATGCTGGTCCTGGCGCCCTATGAGGCGCCGGCGAAGAAGGACAAGAATAAGAAGAAGAAGACCAAGGCGGCCCAAGGCGACCTCCATCCTGAAGAGACTTCGGGCGCCGTGTCCGGAGGAACCGAAGCTCCTTCCTCTGGCGAGGAAGACGAGGACGAGCAGGAGGAG
>NC_057804.1:154238152-154442469 GCF_018294505.1 Triticum aestivum
AGTGCTCAATTCCCCTACCGGATACAATGAAGCCCAAGAGCTTACCGGCTGGTACGCCGAAAATGCATTTTTCTGGGTTAAGCCTAATGTCATATGTTCGGAGGTTATCGAACATGAGCCTCAAGTCGTCTATTAGAGTTTTGATGTGTTTGGTTTTAATGACCACGTCATCCACGTATGCTTCAACCGTTTTGCCGATCTGGTTGGCCAGACATGTCTGAATCATGCGCTGATATGTTGCGCCGGCATTTTTGAGCCCCAAGGGCATTGTGTTGAAGTTGAATGGGCCGTATGGGGTGCTGAATGCTGTTGCGGCTTGGTCTGACTCTGCCATCTTGATTTGGTGGTAGCCAGAGTATGCATTGAGGAAACACAATGAATCGTGTCCTGCAGTGGCGTCGATGATTTGATCAATGTGGGGGAGGGGGAAGGGATCCTTTGGGCAGGCCTTATTTAGGTCTTTAAAATCGACGCATAGGCGCCAGGATTTGTCCTTCTTTGGTACCATCACCAGGTTTGCTAGCCAGTCCGGATGTTTTATATCTCTGATGAATCCGGCTTCCAGTAGTTTGGCTAGCTCCTCTCCCATGGCTTGTCTCTTGGGTTCGGAGAAACGCCAAAGAGTGTGCTTAACGGGTTTGAATCCTTTTAGGATGTTCAGGCTGTACTCGGCCAGCCTGCGTGGGATTCCTGGCATGTCTGAAGGGTGCCAGGCAAAAATGTCCCAATTTTCTCGTAGGAATTCTCTGAGTGCGGCGTCTACATCTGGGTTTAGTTGTACCCCGATGGAGGCCGTTTTTGTAGTGTCCGTTGGATGGACTTGGAACTTGACTATTTCATCTGCCGGCTTGAAGGAGGTGGACTTGGATCTTTTGTCGAGTATCACGTCATCCCTGTCCACCGTGGAGCGCAACACAGTTAGTTCCTCGACCGCTAGGGCTTCGGATAATGCCTCGTGGGCCAGTGCGGCTGTCTTGTTTTCAGCGCGGAGTGCTGTATCCGGATCACTAGCAAGAGTGATGATTCCGTTGGGTCCGGGCATTTTGAGCTTCATGTACCCGTAATGGGGTATAGCTTGAAAAATTGTGAATGCTTCTCACCCTAACAGAGCGTGATATCTGCTGCTGAACGGGGCCACTTGAAATGTGACCTGCTCGGATCTGTAATTATCCGGCGTGCCGAACACCACATCCAGTGTGATTTTCCCTGAACAACACGCTTCCTGGCTGGGGATTATTCCTCTAAAGGTTGTGTTGCTTCACTCAATGCGGCTCCAGTCTATTTCCATTTTTTGCAGGGTTTCCTCATAGATGAGGTTCAATCCGCTGCCACCGTCCATGAGTACCTTTGTAAGCTGGAAGCCATCCACTATCGGACTGAGGACCAGTGCGGTTGGTGCTCGGGCTGTCCGGAATTTAGGTTCATCACTGGCATTAAAGATAATAGCCGTGTCACTCCATAGGTTTATTGTCGCTACTTGGTAGACTTCGGTAAGGCTGCAGAGCGTTTGTTTCCTCGCATTGTTTGATGCGAAAGTCTCGAAGACTGTTGACACCATACTGGCGTTTCTGGGGTGGTGCTCTGCGGGTTCTGGAGTTAGAAGCTCCTCGCCACTTCTGGCCACCTGCCGGAGTATCCAACATTCTCTAAGGCTGTCAGTTGGTGTGACTTCCTCTGTACCATGAATTTTACAGGGTCCATTGAGCCATCCCTCCAGTACGGTTCCATACCCTATAGAGGGTTTTTGTTTTTTTCTGTTTGGCCTAGGTGCCTGGCGATAATGCGCCCTTTTGTTTTGGACTGGGATTGTATTCAGGGTTGGATTGTCCCAGAATTTTGTTTCGGTTTTTCGAACGCTTTCTGTCGCACAGTACTTTCGTACTATGGATGTCAAGTCGGCGAAGCGTGTAATTTCGCGGCGACTTATGGCGTTGAGGATTCCGATGTCCGTGCAGTTGTTGCAGAAGAATGAAATTGCATCCCTCTCGCGGCAGTCCTTTATCCTATTCCTAACCAGGAGGAATCTGGCCCAGTAATGGTGTACTGTTTCCCCGGGCTCTTGCCGAATTTGGGATAGATCCCTTATATTTGGGTGGGCGGGTGGATTTAAATCCGGAACCTCGCCCGATCTAAGACTCAGGGGCCAAGAAATTTCCGAACTCGGAAGCTTGTTTTCTTGGACATTATTCAATGAATCAGGCCTGCTGCCTGACTTTAGGTTCAGGGCTTGGGCGGCGTCCTCCCCTCCGTGGATGTCCGGCTTGGAGGGATCAGGAATCCGGACACATCTGGTCCTTAGTATGGGCGAAGATTCGCCGTGTTGTTCCTCCACCACTTCAACGTGTTGGGTGACCTGGGGAGAGTCAATCTCTCTCTGATCGGGTTTAAGCCCGATCTGGTAGTAATCTGTAGCGACTCCCAGGGCAGCGATGCGATCCAGGAGCTCGTTTAGGGAAGAGAGCTCCATCGGATCTAACTGCTCGGCAAGTTCCGAGCTGATGTGGAGATTGCTTTCGATGACCCGAGAGGTTATCGTCAGCGCGGCGGCCGAACAGGCGGTCATAAAAACACTTCCTAGCCGGAGAGTTTGGCCGACAGCCAAAGATCCTCTAGCAACAGCGCCTCCTTTAAAGACGGGGTGCGGCATCCTTCCTGACGGTGACGACACAAAGGAACTCTCAATGAAAGCACCAATGTCGGTGTGAAAACCGGTGGATCTCGGGTAGGGGGTCCCGAACTGTGCGTCTAGGCGGTTGGTAACAGGAGACAAGGGACACGATGTTTATACCCAGGTTCGGGCCCTCTCGATGGAGGTGAAACCCTACTCCTGCTTGATTAATATTGATGATATGGGTAGTACAAGAGTTGATCTACCACGAGATCAGAGAGGCTAAACCCTAGAAGCTAGCCTATGGTATGATTGTTGTTCGTCCTACGGACTAAAACTCTCCGGTTTATATAGACACCGGAGAGGGCTAGGGTTACACAGAGTCGGTTACAATGGGAGGAGATCTTCATATCATATCACCAAGCTTGCCCTCTACGCCAAGGAAAGTTCTATCCGGACACGGGACGAAGTCTTCAATCTTATATCTTCATAGTCCGGGAGTCCAGCCAAAGGCCATAGTACGGCCATCCGGACACCCCCTAATCCAGGACTTCCTGAGTGCTCAACAAGGAGTATGTTATTGCTTGTCACGCCCAATATGCGACCCTATCCAAAAGGAGCTCGAAGGTCCCACCAAGGATAGACCCGCATATTGAAATGCTTTTGCAAGGTGGATATCATTACATCAACATTACATAATAGATGGGGATACATACATAAGGCATACAATGCCACACGTATACAACATCATAATACATCAGAGCATCATCCGACTACGGATGAAACACAAACAGAAACTCAAACGACATCCACCCTGCTAGCCCAGGCTGCCGACCTGGAACCTATCCCCTGATCAAAGAAGAAGCAGAAGAAGAACTCCAACACAAGCAAACATCGCTCTTGCGTCATGATCATCGCATAACCTGTACCTGCAACTGTTGTTGTAGTAATCTGTGAGCCACAAGGACTCAGAAATCCCATTACCATGGGTATCAAGACTAGCAAAGCTTAAAGGTAAAGGAAGGGGTAAAGTGGTGAGGCTGCAGCAGTGACTAAGCAAGTATGGTGGCTAACCAACGCAAATAAGAGAGAAAAGAGAGCAAGCCGAACGGTCGTGAAACTAGCAATGATCAAGAAGTGATCCTGAACTCCTACTTACGACAAACATAACACAGAAACCGTGTTCACTTTTCGGACTCCGCCGAAAAGAGACCATCACGGCTACACACGTGGTTGATGCGTTTTAATTCGGATCTGGTGTCAAGTTATCTACAACCGGCCATTAACAAATTCCAATATGCCAATAACTGCAGGCACAGCTTTCGAAAGATTAAACCCTGTACGGGTGTCCCAAGTTAGCCCATGACAAGCTCTCGCGATCAACGAAGGAATAGACCTTCTCCCAGGAAGACCCGATCAGACTCGGAATCCCGGTTTACAAGACATTTCGACAATGGTAAAACAAGACCAGCAAAGCCTCCCGCTGCGCCGACAAATCCCGATAGGAGCTGCACATATCTCGTTCTCAGGGCACACCGGATGAGCCAGACGTCGGGTTGGCATAGACCCTGGTTGCCCAGGGGGCGCCGGACATCGCTCAGTTTGGACCAACACTTAGAAAAGCACTGGCCCGGGGGGGGGGTAAAATAAAGATGACCCTCGAGAGCGCGACTCCCAAGGGAAAAAGGGCTAGGTGAGGCAAATGGTAAAACCAAGGTTGGGCCTTGCTGGAGGAGTTTTATTCAAAGTGAACTGTCAAGGGGGTCCCATAAATCACCCGACCGCGTAAGGAACGCAAAATCCGGGAACATAACACCGGTATGACGGAAACTAGGGCGGCAAGAGTGGAACAAAACACCAGGCAAAAGGCCGAGTCTTCCACCCTTTACCAAGTATATAGATGCATTAAAATATAAGAGATATTGTGATATCCCAAACATAATCCTGTCCACCATGGAGAAATCTTCAACTTCACCTGCAACTAGCAACGCTATAAGAGGGCTAAGCAAAGAGGTAACATAGCCAAACAACGGTTTGCATAGGAAAGGTGTCAAAGGTTAGAGGTTCATGGCAATTTGGGATGGCTTGAAGAGCAACAGATAGGTAACGCAACATAGCGATAGAACGAAGCAACTAGCGTAGCAATGATAGTAGAGAGATCTAGGGTAGCGGTCATCTTGCCTGAAATCCCGCAAGGAAGAAGAACGAGTCCATGAAGAAGACGAATGGATGAAGCCGAACCAAGCGTAGACGAATGAATCCTCACGATCGTAACGGAAACAGGAACTATCAAAAAGAAGCACACAACATAGGTAAACACACCACACATGAACATGACATGATGCACAACAAGCATGAGGCATGACAAATCTAGATGAAGCTACTCATGGCAAGAGATGACACAACCAAGAGCAACACATCAAGGCAAGTTTAAATGGAGCCGGGAACAACATATAACCATTCCGGTAAGTGCTCATATGCATATTTCAAAGTTGGTCCAGATCTGAATAAACCTTATGTTCAAGTTGTTAAACAGCAAGTTAAGATGCATAAAGATGATCTACACGAGATTCTAGTCAAGTTACATATAAAGTTCATTTAATTCGGAGCTACGGCCTAGAAGATATGAGCAAAACAAGTTAAACATGGCATTGATGCAAAATGCATACAAACATCAAGCAAACACCTAAAAACAAGGATGCAACATGATAATATGAAGCTACATGCAATTCTAAGCAAGTTTCATACAGAGCACACTCAAAACGGAGCAACGATTCAACACACACACATGAAACAAGTTTAAAGGACAAGCTGTCCAAAACAGCAACTAAGCATATTGCAAGCATCAAAACAACATGCTACAGCATCTCAACATAATAACAAAAGACATGGGCATGATGTACAGGTAAAGCATAACAAAAAATGAACACTGAGCTATCTCTAGAAATCACTA
Source organism: Triticum aestivum (assembly GCF_018294505.1). NCBI lineage: Eukaryota > Viridiplantae > Streptophyta > Magnoliopsida > Poales > Poaceae > Triticum > Triticum aestivum. The sequence continues at coordinate 154,243,714 of NC_057804.1, forward strand.
GAACAAGCTCAAACACACATGGTAAGATTGCAAGTTATAACAATTTCAGACTTTGCAGAAAATAACATCACGATGCAATGTTCAGAGCTATCAAACAACATGTTACAGGAACTTATCATGGCGAACAAAGGCATGGAAGGAATCTACTAATTGCATAGATCAAAAGTCCTTTACTGACCATAAGCCAAAAAGGATCAGAAGATATGATGGCACACACGTAAACATAGCAAGTTATTATACAGATTCAAACATGGCCGAAACAGAATTATGAAGGCATGTAGATGAGCTTGTGCAACTCACTACAGAGCAAAACATGGCATGGCAAGGCAACCAACAGTAAGAAGGCATGTTTGTGAAGCTAAGAATGGCAATAGCAAGGTCATAGGGTGCATGGAACACTAGGAAAACACATGGAAACAACTGAACTTAATGTTAACAGGCTGACAGCAACATTATGAAGCAACTTTGGAGCAAGATATGTACAAGCTACAGCAACCTATAAATGCAACCAGGGGCCTGGATGGATAGGGGATGACATGTAGATCAAAACATGTTTATAAAACATCTCCAGATTATGCATAGAATGATTAGTAGCAACATGTTTATATAGCATCACGAAATAACAGATTCAGCCTAGCAAAACAACAACATCATGAACACTACTTAACAAGCTCGATTCACTCACCACAAGTCATTGCATGACAAGATAAGCATAACATCATCAAGAAGACATGTTTGTGAAACAAACCAAGTCAAGAACAAGTCCATAGCATGCAAGGATCAACTATAGCATCCTTGGCTAAATTGAATAAAAAGTAAACAATCTGCCAGGAAACATTTTGAAGCAAAAGTAGAACACGAAAATGACATTCTAGGCTACTACATAATTGCAACCAAGAGCATGAATGGATAGACAATAACCACATGTTGAAAACACCCTTACTGAAGTATCTCAAAATATGCATGGATCTCTCTGTAGCATCAAGTTTACATGGCACCAAAATAACAGCAGAACAGGGACTAAAATCAGCAACATCACGATGCCTAGTTTGCATGCTTGTGCTAGTCACCACATTGATCACAAAAATACATGGTAAGCACCTCTGTAAAGAAGACATAGCGTAGTTCAAAATACATGTAGACATCAACCTCATAGGATGCACACATCAATCATGGCAAAAATGACAAATGAGCTCGTTCTGATAACAGACAGCAGAAAACATTATGAAGCACTATTACAATGAAGATTCGGGCATCTAGATGACCTCAAATGAATAGGATGCAATGGAGTCAAATGAAGTACTCGTTGAGGCGAACAATTTGACATATTACACGCATGAAACGGGGCTACGGATGCAGAGATACGACATGACGAACGTGGCATGAAAATTACTAAATCTGGGGACTTAGCAGTTTTTCAACCTCGGGGACAAGTCAACGGGCGAGGTTCTCGCCGGAGTTCGTCGCCGGAGAAGGTCGGCGGAGGCGGGGACAGGGTGCTCCCGGGCGGATCTCGCCGGATCCGCCCCGGGGCGAGGCGTGGCGGAGGCGAGGAGGCGCCGGGAGGCGGCGCGGCGAGGAGGAGCCGGGCGGCCGGACTCGCGCTCCGACGAACTCCGCCCGGAGCGGCGGCGAGGGCGAGCGGGCCTCGCGGGCGCTGGCGGCAACCAGCGGAGGCGGCGGGGAGGCACCGGCGGGGCACGGGCCGGGCGGCGGCCGGCGGCGGCGGGGCGGCGGCCGGCGAAGGAGAGGCGGCGGGCGGCGGCGGCGGGCGGCGGAGGACGCGCGGGCGGCGCCGGCGGCGGAGGACGGGGCGCTCGGGCGGGCCGGGCCTGGGCCGCGGCGGCGGGAAGGAGGCCGGGTCCACGTGGCGCGCTCCCGTTGGCCACGGGAGGCGGCGGCGCTGACTTGGAGGCATATGATTGGCTGGGGTGAGGTGGCGGTGGACGCGTCCGGCCGGGGGCGGACGTGTCCGGCGCGAAGAGGGATGAGATCTAGGGTTTGGGGTAGAATGACCCGAAAATTTCGGGGGAGGTCTATTTTTATAGGTAGAGGGAGCTAGGAGAGTCCAAATGAGGAGCGGTTTTCGCCCACACGATCGTGATCGAACGACCGAGAGCATGGAGGGGAGTTAGATGGGTTTTGGGCCACTTTGGAAGGGTGTTGGGCTGCAAAGAGAAGGGGGCTTTTACGGTTACCCGGTTAACCGTTGGAGTACCAAACGACCTCCAAATGGCACGAAACTTGACAGGCGGTCTACCGGTGTTATACCAAGGCCGCTTGGCAAACCTCGGGCCATTACGAGAAAGTTTAACACCCACTCACAACAGGAGACGAAAAGGGGAACGCCGGAGAGCATAGGAGCGCCGGATTGAAAATGGACAATGGGGAAAATGCTCGGATGCATGAGACAAACACGTATGCAAAATGAAATGCACATGATGACATGATAAAATGCAACACGCAAGCAAAATACATGGCAACGACGGCGAATAACTGGCAGACACCTGGCGCATCGAAACCGGGGCGTTATATTGCTACTGCTACCACCAAGCCTGGTATGAAAGTGAAAGCTCCTGCCAAGAGGAACCACATGTCCAAAGCCAGAGCCTCCACTCAGGAAACTATGGAGTTCACTCTTGAACCAATAGAGGAAGAGGCTGCTGGGGGAAAGAATAGGAACGAGAGAGTCAAGAAGACTATGGGCAAAGTCATAGGCAAGCCTTCCATGGTTAGAGGTTCTGAAGTAGAGGAGGAGGAAGAGCCAGTTGCACCTCCTGCAAAGGCTCAAAAGCTCATGGGGGATGCCATAAGGTCTGGGGCTGCTCCATCTAAGCCCAAGACATCCCCCAAGCTAGCTGCTCAAGCTTCAAAACCCTCTGCACCCAAGATATCAACCAGAAACATCCCTGCCGCTGAAAGAACAAGGCCCCAGTGCCAGGTGTTGAAGAGGAAGAAGAGCAACAAGTGCTCAGAAAGCTAAAGCCAAAGATTCCTGATCATAGTGATGATCATCCCATTGCTAAGAACATGAAGGAAAGGAACGATGTAGGTCTAAGATTGTGGAGACAGTCTGATCCTTATGATATCAAGAGAAGGACTGATTTAGATGATTGATTCCACACCAAGGAACAGCAGGATTTCTCTGAAATGTTGTTGGACAAGAAACCCATAGTGCGTGACATGAGATGCGTGGATTGGACTTACATTGGTGAAAATGAGGATTACTTCCTAGGTTTGCATGAGAGATTCATGATGAATGAAGTTGACAAGTTTGTTGGCTAGAAATTGACAAAGTGGAATGATGAGATGATAATGCAATTCTACTCCACTGCTCATTTCTATCCAGATGGCAAGATTGTCTAGATGACAGAAGGAACTAGGTATCAGTCAAAAATTGCTGAGTGGGCCAAGTTGATCAATGCCCCCGATGAGGATGAAAATGATATAGATGTGAATACCAAGCCTGGGAAGGACCACAACTCAATGGCAAATATGTACAAGGAGATTCCTGATAAGGCTTTGGAGACTCACAATTTTCGATCAATTTACTATCTTCTCTCTGGCTTGACCACCATCAACACAATCTTGAGGCACACTTTGTTTCCCAAGTCAGGAGATCATAGAATGATCCGTGGCCATTCGATCAACTTGCTTCACTTGTTTGATGTGCCATAGAAGTTCAAGGTAATGAGTCTCATTGTTGAAACAGTGAACTGAACTGTAGCTGATCAGAAAAGATCATGTGGATATGCCCCTCACATTCAGGTGCTTATCGACTCCAAGATGGGGATAGGGGCATACCTTCTTGACAAAGAGCATCTTCCCCCAAGGCTAGAATTTGAGGACAATGAGGTTGTCATGGATGTATCCCATCCAACATGTGCAGAAGCCCAGGAGAAGAGAGAGAAAACAAAGGTTTCAAAAGCAGCAAAACGAGCTGGTGCTCCAGATGCTTCACAGGTCATGTTCATGACCAAGTAGGATCAACTCAGTTATCTACTTGAGGCTACTATGAGGATTGAGAAGGGATTGGCCACCCTGACTCAGAATCATGAGAGCCTTGACAGGATCATTGAGACAAAATTTCATGATTTAGATGTGAAGGTCACAGAGATCCAATCTACTTTGGAGAGACTCCAGGAAGAGCTTGAACAAAGGAGTGACAGACCAACCACAGATGCCTTTCAGCAGGTTCCAACGCACAAAGGTCTTCAGTTGTACCTATTGCTAGTGATACTAGGACTACATTGTCAGCTCCTACAGAAGCTGCCTCAGTCATACCTCCAGTTTCAATTCCTCCAGCTCCACAGACACCAGCTGAAGCTTTTGTAGACAGACTCCTCTCCGTGCGATCTATGCACACTGGAGCAACCAGCCATAAGACTTCTTCAGGAGCTCCCAGAGATCGTGTCTGGAATGCCGCATAGCACTATGCATTTTCAAGCTTTTTGGTAACTTGTTTCCAAAGAGGGAGAAAGTGTATAGATCATTAGGCTTCGAGAGAGAGTGTGTTTTTCCTTTTTGTTGCCTCTCTTTCTACTTTGGTCATTTGCTTTGATCCCTTGCTTGTTTTATGCATGTTACAATATTTGTAGTTGTGTGTGAGATACTCTTATGATCATATGTTTGATCGTACTATGCTTTACTGTGTGCTTGCTTGATGATATCTATGATACTTGTGTATGATCAATCGTGTTTGTCCTTGGTGATGAGTGCATGTTCTTTACAGCTTATCATTTGAGCACTCCACCAAGATGTATGTGACATGGAAGAGTGACCATGATACTAATCGATTGTCCATTTGCATTCAAAAGCAAATTTTAAATAATGTTCAAATTTAGGGGGGTCTCTGGCTTATCGCATACTTCTCAAAGCTACGATGTATTTCAATTATACTATCATTTGTCGAAGCTTTGAACTATATGTTGTCATCAATTACCAAAAGGGCGAGATTGAAAGTGCAACTAATCCCCGGGGGGTTTTGGTAATTCATAACAACATATAGCTCATTGAACTAATATCCATTCATGTTATATATTTCAGAAAGTTCAATGATTGGCATGGCATGGACTAGATATGTGGACCCCTCAAATGCTAAGGACAAAATTGGCAAAGGCTCAGGAATCTTTATTTTCAGTTTAGTGATCCAAGATCACATTGAGTCCATAAGAAAGTCAATACAATTAAAATGGGATGAGATGTTGCTCAATGGTCTACTTGCTCAAAGTGCTTAGTGATATTGCTCCAAAATCCTCAACCACTTTCTCATTTCCACATATGTCCAAAACTTAAATCAAACATGGCCCCACCGATTTGATCTATCCGGCTCCACCGAGTTCATTTGACATAGCCACTGCTAGAAACCCTAGTCCATTTGGTCTCACTGATACGGCTCTCGGTCTCACCGAGATGGCTTTGGAAACTCTCTGTTTCCCTTCGTAACATTTTGGTCTCACCGAAAGGAGCGATCGGTCCCATCGAGTTTGCTTGACCAAGGATTTGTTTGCTCATTGCTGAAATCAGTCTCGCCAAGTTCATGCGATCGATCTCACCGAGATGAGGTTTTGCCCTAGCCATAGCACATTGGTCCCACCGAGGTGTTCTCATCGGTCCCACCAAGATTCCTAACGTTCACATTTTGAACTGAATTGGTCTCACCGAGTTCTTCTATTCGGTCTCCCCGAGTTGGGTCAAATGTATGTAACAGTTTGATTTTGTGTGGAGGCTATAAATACCCCTCCACCCCCTTCTCCATTTGAGAGAGAGCCATCAAAACGTGCCTACACTTCCACTACTCATTTTCTTAGAGAGAACCACCTATTCATGTGTTGAGACCAAGACTTTCCAATCCCATGACAAGAATCTTGATTTCTAGCCTTCCCCAAGTTCCTTTCCACTCAAATCATCTTTCCACCATAGCCAAATCTGTGAGAGAGAGTTGAGTGTTGGGGAGATTATCATTTGAAGCACAAGAGGAAAGAGTGCATCATCAACACACCATCTATTACCTTTTGGAGAGTGGTGACTCCTAGATTGGTTAGGTGTCACTTGGGAGCCTCTGTCAAGATTGTTGAGTTGAACTAAGGAGTTTGTAAGGGCAAGGAGATCTCCTACTTCGTGAAGATCTACCCAAGTGAGGCAAGTCCTTCATGGGCGATGGCCATGGTGGAATAGACAAGGTTTCTTGTTCGTGGGCCTTCGTGGGTGGAGCCCTCCATGGACTCGCGCAGCCACTACCCTTTGTGGGTTGAAGTCTCCATCAACGTGGATGTACAATAGCACCACCTATCGGAACCACGCCAAAATCTCTGTATCTACATTGCGTTTGCCTTCTCCAAACCCTTCCCTTTACCTTCATATGCAATGTTTTACTTTCCGCTACTACACTCTTAGAAATGCATGTGTAGGTTGATTGCTTGACTTGTGCTAAGTTGCTAAAACCTACCAAGACATAAAATTAGGAAAAGGTTAGATTTTTATTTGGTTAAGTAGTCTAATCACCCCCCCTCTAGACCTACTTTCGATCCTACACTTATCCTTCGTTATATCCGGGACCCACCTGGTCGAAGCATATGTAGCGTTGTAGTGAGTGTGTACATACATACTGGTCGATCAGTCTCTCTACAACGATAAACCGTGGCTGAGCAAGCAGCATCATGGGAAGTAGTAGAGCCCCCGACATAGCATTGTAGGTAGTACCTTCTAAACCGTGTACACGTACGTATAGCCAGATGCCAAAAAATATGGCCACATACGTACATACAGGAAGGGTCTCTTGCACATACGTACAACTAGGGCTCGTGTACACGGAGAGGCAACGGACGGCAGCAACGGCATCCTGTTCATTGGACAGCATGGCTTGGTCAGAATGGAGAAACAACATCCTGTTCATCGGGAGGCAATAGACTGGGTTGGAATGTGTCCTGTTCACGGGAGCCAACCGGCTTGGACGGAACAGCTAAAACAGGGTCTGGTGTACCGCAGTACAGAGGAAAAGGCCATATGTTCCACCGGCTATGGTCGAAATGGGGGTCCTGTTCATCGGGAGGGTTGTGGCTTACAGCAAAATGGAGGAAACAGACTTGTGCTGGATCTCTACGGTCGAAACCGGGTCTTGTTCATTGGAGGGGTGTGGCGTACCGCAAAACGAGACTCCACGGGCTACTATTCACCCACAGTCGACTTCCTTCAGCCTCCACCTATACTGTTCATCCACCGCGTCTTTCTCCTGCGTCCACCAGCTATTGTTCATCCACGGGCTACTATTCCTCTAGCCCTCCACCGGCTTCTGTTCAACTAGCCCTCCACAGGGACCTGTTCATCCACCCTCAACCAGCTCGGCTTTGGCGGCCCACTCTCAGGATCCTGTTCATCCAGCGGCAACAGCCTACTACAACTACCATGGGGTCTTGTTCATCCAACCCCCACTGGGGACTATTCATCCAACCCCAACCATGTACGCCTCGACTCGTTCAACCTACCCCCACATTCACTATTAATCAAGAGGCAGCAGGTTCAATCGGCTTCAGTAAGCAGCAACAGTGATCGATCGCTCAGGTTTAGTTAGCAACAGTAGCGAAGGAGTCGCTCGATCGGGTTCAGTTAACAACAAAGGGAACGATCGCTCGGGTTTAGTAACACGCGTAGCTAGTGCAATCGCTCGGGTTAAGTATGCGAACACTGCGCTCGGGTTCAGTTAGAGCCCAATGCCTCACACACACGCGTGTACGTATACGAGAGAAAACACGCAAACCTGCGTGCAGCACTCGGCCCCGACCATCCACCATAACAGGGAACTCCCTGATATTTTACTCGCCCTCGCTTCTGCCATGATTTTTCCTGTCATGGATGGCCCAAAGAATTTCATGCAACTACATGTCCAGCCCGCCCAGGACAAAAAGCCCATTTTCTGTCATGATTTTTTGTCATAGAAGTAGGATCCCACCACTTCTATGATGATACTGGGTTTGTCACAATTATCGTCATAGAAGTGTCATAAGCATGATAGAAAAAATTTCGTTCAACCCAAAATGCCATGGATCTCTCTTTTTTTTAGTGCCTCCATCAAGACGCCAGTGCTCCAACTCATCATGCACAAGTGATTAATCAATGCGGTGTCGAGCTCTCAAGTGGCTGGGTGGATCTTGCCAGGTAGGTGGCAACCTGCCGGAGAGGAGATTAACTTTATTGACACACATCCAGATGGTGTGTCATGCTAATAAGGAGAAGATAGATAAGCGGCACGTCAGGCTTATCGGGCTTCAACCTCAGCATGACACCTAGCAGCGCATTTAATGCGCTTTATCCTAACTGCTAGAGTTTGGTATGATAGGACTGTTATCTATCTAATCATACCACAACTACTGCTAGGAGGCCCGTGGCAACCTCGGTAGGGGTTCAAACATTTTAAATCCATCAACACTTGTACATGGACGCTGATCTCCCCGAGGCACACTTGCCGGGCTTTAGCTCGTCGTGTCTTCATATTCCCTCAGATCAATCCATCACAGCAGGAGTAGGGTTTTACATTGCAAAGTGGAGCGAACCCGTGTAAAAGAGAGTTGTCCATCGCCATGTTGCCCTGCTATTTCTGCTCTTTGTGCAATCTGACCGTCGCGTTTCCGAACCACAAAGGGGCACCCCTGCCCCATATGTGATCGTGCTTCCATGCCGACAACAAGAGAAAAACCTTGAGCACCAGCAAGTACTTCTCCGCCAAGCTCCCAGAAGCTATCGGCAAGGATGTTGCCGGAGACAATGACAAGCTTTCCTGTGATCAGTAGGCTTTGGCAAGGAACCAAGTTCTTGCCATGGATACAAGTGCTCCCACAATAAAATAAATGCCTTTAGTCATTGTCGTCGAGTCGCATGCTCCGGCATGGGCATAGCAGATTGTCGAATTCCTTCACACAGGAGAATTTCCCGAAGGTCGAGAAGATGTTGAAAGAGTAGCCCGTTAGTCTAGTATGTATTAGTTTGTCAGCAACTACCTATATAGAAAGAGACCAAATGGGGTTAAATTGAAGTCTATTTATAAGGAAGAAGGACAAAAGCTATTGGCAGAGATACATGGGGGATATGTGGGTCACACATAGGATCATGGGCCCTTGTCGGCAAAGCTTTCCGACAGGGTTTCTACAGGGGGATATGTGGGTCACACATAGTAACCAAGTGTGAAGCATGCTAGTTCCATTCAAAGCAATCACACCAGCTAGCTCAAGCTCTTCAAATGATCCCTATCTCCTGGCCCTTCTCGGTCTAGGGGCTCGACATACTAGGCCCCTTCCCACGCGCTGTCGAGGATTTGGGTACTTGTACGTTGCAGTTGACAAGTTCACAATGTGGCAAGAAGTAGAGTTGATGAGGGAGGTTGTCGGATTAAGGGCTCCCCGGACCCAAGAAGGTTCGAACTCGGGGGCTTCTACGAAGATCTCAAACTCTCAAGTCTAAAGCGTGTCGCCCCGCAGCCTAGCCAAGCCGAATTTGTGACAATGAGGGAGAACATGAACACTGTAGTTTACCCAGGTTCGGGTCACCTTGCGGTGTAGAACCCTACTCTTTCTTTTCGTGGACTGGTCTCACGAGGGGCTGAGGATGAACTGGTACAGTGGATGAACATCCTCGTGAGGGCAATGATGGTGAGGATGGAAAGGATTCGATCCAGGTCCCTCTCTACTGCGGTGGCTAAATTATATTTATAGTGGTCTTGGTCCTCTTCCCTCAAAACGTAGGCGGGAAGAGATCCCACAACGGCCACTTTGAAAGGGGACAAGTAGTACATCTAATCCTGACGAAAGGTGGTCTTCACCTACAAAGCTTCTGGTCATGATGCAGTGGTGGGCTCGAAGATGACCTCCGTCTTGCCGAGCCTGTGGTCTTGGCCTTGTAGCACTATAATGGAAACCTTTGGGAGAATCCTCAGGAACCCACGCCTGTCCTTGCCTCCTTGGCACCAAAGAGGAAACTGCATCCTCTGCACCCGCTGGCGCCCGCCTAGCCTTGGTCGTTATGGCTCATGTCATCGCAGCCTCGTGAGGTTGGGTACCTACATAGAAATCTCCACTCCTCGGGAGGCCGCTCCCTCGGGAGGTATTGGTGTCGTCCGCCTCACGAGGCCTGGCCCCTCGCAAAGGTCTTGTCTTGAAGGTCTTGTAGACGGGCCATACCAGGCCATCGAGGGAGCCACGCCGTGGTCCGTAGGCAGGCAAGACTGTGTATCCTAGTGACCAGGACGCCGACAAAGGTGACATCACAATCAACCATCTAGTTTGAAGGACTAGTTTGCCATTTTGGAGTGCCCAACAGGGTCATCACCGTCAATGGCACACAGTTCACGAGCCACACCTTCATGCAGTACCTTGACGACCTTCGCAGCAAGATATGTTTTGCATCAAGTTACTCACCCAAGGAGCAATAGCCAGGAGGAAAGAGCAAATGCGGAAGTGCTGCATGGGCTCAAGATAAGAACTTTCGACAATCTACCCAAGTGTGGAAGATGCTGGATTGATGACTTGCGAGTAGTTCTTTGGTCAATTAGGACAAGACCAAATCGAGATACTAGCCAGACACCTTTCTCCCCAGTCTATGGGGTAGAAGCAGTACTCCCAACGGAACTCATGTACGGGTCACCTCGAGTGCTCGCTTCTGATGAGCTTGAGAAAGAGCAGCTGCATCAAGATGATATCATGGTCCTTGAGTAAGATCGTCTCCAGGCAGTTTTACATGTTGCACGTTACTAGCAAGCTTTGCGCCGCTATCGTAGTTCAAAAGTTAATACCCAGAGCCTTGAGGAAGGCGACCTTGTTCTCTGGTGAATTCAGTCCGCCAAGAATTCAAACAAGTTGACTCCAAAGAGGGATGGCCCTTATTGGGTGGTACGATTCACTAGGTCTGGCGCAGTCCGCCTAGAGATCAAAGATGGCACTCTAGTGCATACCTCCTAGAATATTGAGCATCTTCGCAAGCTCTACCCGTAATACGCGGATTGTCGGGCCACCCGGAAACAACCACTTGTACAAGTTTACTAGCAAAGCAAGCAAGGCGCAGACCCTATGCGTATGTAAAATAACGCTAAGTGTTTCACAACTCTTGTCAATTCACATGTTTAATTATATGGGTTTCTCTGTGACGTTGTGATATACTTTCCTTGCATGGATGTTAACCCGTCAAGGTTCTGTATTATTATTCTCTCTTCTTTCTTTTTCTCAAAGGATAGAAGGTCGCCTCGCACGCATGTTTGCCAGGGGGAGTGATGGTATGGACACTAACAAGTGGGGTTCAAGTTAATATTTTGTGACAAGAAGTACAACAAAGAAAGAAGCTAATTTGAAAAACTTTCAAACAATTTCCTTTGTTGTGGAGCTATTTTCCGAGAACGTTTTTGGCTTGTGCATGGAAAACCTGCATGTGAGGGAACCTTGTCATGATTTTTTGCGCTCTTATTTTGTTTTGAGTCCTCTCAACAATCTAAGCAGCTATTCTGAGACCGCCAAACGACCATGTCGGCAGCGATATTTTGAGCAGGCTACTAAGGACCTGTTCCTCAAGCGCTCGTGACACATGTGCAAACTGGCAAGTTTCCAAATAGTGTGGGGAACATACCATGCAAAAACAGAAATGGAGAAGGGGAAACAACACACATTCATCATACATAAAAATGGTGGACACTTAGTCAAAAGTGCCCGAGAACATTTCCTTGCGTTACCATAGGGTTACATTTGGGGCAATACAAGAGCAAAAGGAAATATAACTAACCTAGGGTGCGAATCGTCTTTAGAATCTGACTAAAGTACCAGATGTACTTAGGCAGAATCGTCACCCACGTTGTTGATGCTTGGAGAGCTTTCGTTGTCATCACTCTCACTGGAGAGTCGAATTTGCTGTCGCTCAGCCTCTCCATGCAGCAATCTAGACGGTTGCCGGAAGACGCAAAGAACTTCATAGAAAGCATGGTAGATCCATCGAACTTGAATTGGAGGAGATGCCCACGTCCAAAGCCATGGGAGCGGGTGAATCACTTCCACCCCCATTTCAGATACATGTCATTGGGTGAGATCTCGATCGACACCTAGGCATGGAAGTTGCAACCACCGTTCGCCCACACCCACAGGCCTGAGGGCCTAATGTCTTCCATCACCCTTTTAAATGGGTTTGGAAGCCGTAGCCAGCTGCATGGCCGATGGGGCAGTGCCACGATGAACTCATGTGCCATTTCAGCCGTACGAGCTTCCACCTGGGGAGGAAGGGCGGGTGCTCCTCCATGGCCGGTCTGACCCCAGATGCCACAGTTTCCATGGCTATGATTCACGGCTCTTCCACGGGCACTGGGGCTAGCTTCAGCACTCATGATGATGATACACCCTTGGCCTCCTGGAGAATCTCTCGTGGCAATGGCGGAAGCACGAGCCTTACCCCTACTTCTCGCCATCGAAACAATGGGTTTTTGGAGGAACGGAGAGTGGGAAGACACAGAAGGAAGACTATAGTGATTGACTGGAACAGGAAGAGGTAAATGAGCAACACCTTCTGTGGGATCCTCTTTATGGGGAAGGCGCGGGGCTGACTCTTTACTGTTGGAAGCGACCGCTCCTGCAGGAACACTACATCAAGGACCAGCCAGTTTCACCAATCCCACGTCTTGCATGGACTACGCATAGTGGGAGGTGCTGTAAAAGAGAAGATTATGGCAGATTGTGACAGTTATTGTCTGCCACACATGCTTGTGCATTGTTTGGGCCTAGCCCAATGATGCTTCCCATGTGTGTCTGGCATAGGCCCGGGGCTTCCAGCGGTGTATTAAGATTTGGGTCTTTAATGCCCCATACTTATGCACAGGCAGTAGTAGCCTTCCCAATGGCAAGGCTTGCCAAAGGACAACTAAAGCCAAAGATCAAGATCATATTACAAGAATTCAAAGAAGATCTCCGAAGACAGAGATCAGAAATGTTGAATATACCACTCGAGGACCCGACAAAGGTCCTAGCTGGGGAGAGCCCGCCATGGTCCGAGCCCGGCAAGAATTCCACTACCTTACCATCGCTCCACCTCATTGATCAGGTTGTGACTTGTCAATTAGGTGTCGAGTGGGCTGGTTGTTCGGTGAGGATTTTCTGGGCACGTGGCATCTCGCTCCTGAAGATACAACTTTAATGACACCCATCCAAATGATATGTCAAAGAAATAGAAGGTAGATGTGAGAACGACATAGAAGGAGAGAGCAATCTTGCTAGGGAGCTCCATCCACAGGACACATCACAGCACAATAAATGTGTTTGTCCTTGCCCATCAGAGTTAGGTATATGGCATTGTAGCCACTATTTATAGTGTGTATTTACCATTTTGCCATTGTTGTGACCCCTTGATATATAAAAGTAGGCTCATGGCTACATTAAAAAGTTTGAAACTCTGTCCATTTGCACGCGTAGCAGCACTTTCTGAGCACCTTTGCTGGACATGCACTCCTTGTAATTGGACATATACACATCCAATACACAAAGCAGGAGAAGGGTTTTATGCTTAACAATGAACCGAACCTGGGTAAACCTCATGCGTTTTCTGCTAATTCTGATCTTTGTGCTTGTTGATCGCTCTAGTCGAACTGCAAAGGGATCACCTTGATCCCATAGAAGGTCGTACGCACGACACCGATTGGGGGATTGGCATGAAACAGTAGCGTATTTAGATATATAAAACCATTAATATTGAAAAATTAGGAAAGAAGGAGGCACGAGCTAGCATGAGGCGTGCACACGGTTAACCAGAATTACATTAAATATTCAGGGTTCGTTTTTCCATCTTTGTACATTATAGCTGAATTTTGTGGGCATTAATTAAATGTGTGTAATTCAAATTTGAACTACAAATTCATGTTCCAATGCACCGAAATGGCTATAAAAATCATACATGTATCGTTGGATGCATGTTTAGGTCCCATGCAAGGAATGGGAATGAATTACAACCGTCTCTGCGTCCTTGCTCAGCCTCAAACATTAAGAATCTATGTTTTAAAATCCCTATAAATCAAAAAATAACCCAAAAATCATGAAACTTGGCATGGTGTCACGACATGGCACATATTTTTCTTGGTAAAAAATTGTTCAATTTGGGGCAAACTTTACTACAAACGTCTTACAAACCAAAGCTTCTCTCAAGAATCCTCATAGTTCCGATAAGGAACATGTTCCCCTTGTGTGTGAAACGATAATGGCTACCTCTTCTCGCCTTGTATTTTTTTCTATGGGCATCATGGAACAATAGGAGATTCATGCTAAAATTTGAATTTATTCAGGGTTTGTTTGGCCTTTTTACACATTATTTGCATTTTCTAGGCATTTAATGTCCGTAATTCAAATCTGAACTACAAATACATGCTCAAGTGCACCACAATGGCTAGAAAAATCGTACATGTGTCATTGGGTGCACGTTTAGGTCCCATGCAAGGAATGGGAATGAATTACAACCGTCTCGGTGTCCTGGCTCGGTCTTAAACATTGCGAATCTAGATTTTTAAATCCCCGTAAATCCAAAACCCACCCGAAAATAATGAAACTTGACATGGTGTCACGGCATGGCTCACATATGTCATGGTAAAAAATTGTCCAATTGAGGGCAAGATTTTGTTGGGGGGATGGACCCCGGGCAGGCAGGGGAACCCAAATCCCTTTCAAAAACATCAGGGCTGGCAATGCCCTCAATCCGGCTTGCCCCTGGACGGCTTCCCAGCACAACCTAGCCAGGTCCTGCAACCCGGCCAAGCTGGCTGGCGCATGCCGACTAGTTCCCACAAGTCAAACCTTCATCGACAAACAAACATGGCTACAATGCGCCCCACTTTACGCTGGCCCCGACGGGCACGGCTGCCATGCCGACCAAGCCCCAGGCTGAGGGGGCGGCATCTCCGAGGCACAACCTTGTAGAAACAAGGCGCAACCGCCCCATGATGACCAACACGGCATACCTATAGTACCCAGCAGCTGGCCGTACCCGCACCTGGCGGGCCCAGTACGGCCTGCACCTAACGGACCCGATGAGACCCGCATCCGACAGACCCAGCAGACCTGGCGCCCCAGCGGCCCCCACTGCCGGCTCCTAGACACAGACAACCCAGCCCCGCACCCATATAACTTTACCATTGTAACCCCGGGGGGCCAGCCTATAAGACCCACCAGTGCTCCTCCATAGAGGGTCGACTCTTTAGCCACACACACATACTCACATCCACCCACATGGAGAAGGAGCAGCCTATGCACTGGCCTGCCTTCCCTCCTCCCCAAAACAGCTCTAGGAGCAAGCTTGTACCATCTTCATATAAACCACACTTGGCAGGACTATAGGTGTTATCTCTCTAGAGAGCCCCAAACCTGGGTACGCGTTGTGTCTCCTGCTCGCTTGTATCAACCTTGCCTCTGGAGCCCACCGGTTGCCTCTTGCCTATCCCTCTCTTTAGCCACCCCGTGGCATCTGCCGTGCACCCACCACGACAATTGGCGCCCACCGTGGGGCAGCTTGAGGTATCGACCAGAGACATGTTTCAGACCGGGCCCTTCTTCGACTCTGGCGAGCTCAGCAGGCAAGACCTAGTCCCCGCGCCCAGTGCTGCGCCGGCCGGCTTCGCTGCCTCATCTGATGCTCCCTTCAGCATGATATGCACCCCCGATGAGTATCCCAGCGGGGTGCTCGATGTCAGCGACTCACCTGTCCCCCTCGGCAACGACATCTCTAATGATGTGCCGGACTTCTACATCCATGTGGAGGTGCTCGTCATCGACTCCAGCTCCTCTTCGTCCAGTGCCGCGAAGAACGCCACTACCGCCAAGGCCGCAGCAGAGCGTGCTAGTGATAACCAACAAGTATAGGGGATCGCAACTGTTTGCGAGGGTAAAGTATTCAACCCAAATTTATTGGTTCGACACAAGGGGAGCCAAAGAAAATTTTCAAGTATTAGCAGCTGAGTTGTCAATTTAAGCACACCTGGAGATTAATTATCTATAGCAAAGTGATCAGTACGAAAGTAGTATGATAGTTTTGATAGTAGTAGCAACAACAATGGTAACGGTAACAGTGATAGCAATAGTTTTGTTGCAATAACGATAGTAACAACAGCAGTAGTAACTTACCAAGATCAATGTGTAGGAAAACCGTAGGCATTGGGTCGGCGATTTGTTGGATGATATTCATCATGTATCAGTCTTAACCAAGGGCGATGCGGGACTAGCTCCAGTTCATACATATAATGTCAGCATGTATTCCGTAAATAGTCATACCTGCTTATGGAAAGAACTTGCATGACATCTTTTGTCCTACCCTCCCGTGGCAATTGGGTCCTATTGGAAACTAAGGGATATTAAGGCCTCCTTTTCATAGAGAACCAGAATAAAGCATTAACACACCATGAATACATGAACTCCTCAGACTACGGTTATCACCGGGAAGTGTCCCAACTATTGTCACTCCGGGGTTACCGACTACCACGCCACGCGCCCTCCGCGGGCCTTGGCATGGTGTCGTTCACATCCCCTCCCACCAGAATCAAGGCAACAGGCGTCTCGACGACAAGCGCGCCGGAGTCGCCACCTCTAGCGTTACTGCCGAGCCGCCCGAGTATCCTGATGACCACAAAAAGTTCTAAGCTAATGCCCTGGAGACATTCCCGGGCTCTCCCTTCCAACATATCCAAGACGAAGCAAGGTAGAGGAGAAGAAGAGTGAGGATGAATGCCTCCACTCCTCCCCTGATCTTCCTTTTATAGGCAAGCGGGGACTGGGGGCTGATTCCACGATGGGTAACCACCGCCCTCCTTCGCCAATTCAGGAGAGCCGGTCCCTCGCCATTATATTCTCCCGCACCATGCGCCTCCATTACCTAACCCGTGTGTTAAAGTCAGTCACGGGCCATCACAAGGACAACCCACCCACAATTGTCTTTACACGATGCATGGGAAAACTGGAAACTTGCCCAGGCCGAAGATTAATGAAGAACTAAAGAAGGCATGAAGAGGCTAACCTCTTCAGCACCCCTACCTATGCACTTATTAGGGCCTACACCAACGACGCCCGGCAGCGCGATCAGGGCAGGCCCGGGGGCTTCTGTCAGTGCACCAGACCATGCGTATGTTGCCCTGACTTTGCACAGGCACTGGAACAAGACCATGGTACTAGACCAAGCCAGGATGCAAGAAATAAAGATCTTCAAAGGACCAACATGAAGCACAAGGAGACCAAGATCAACCCAGAGAAGCCAGGTACCACCAAGAGAAGAACCTTCCTTGCTGGGCAAAAGGACTTGGCAAGGGCAGGGTCATCAACCGCCCCCCCACGACCCACGTCAAGGATCAGTGCGATGTCAAGCCGCAAAGTGATTAAGTGGCAGCCATTCGCCACATGGCCGCCCCTTTCTACCAGAAAACCTACGAACGACACCCATCCTATGATGTGTCAGACAAGCAGGCATGGAGCTGGCATAGTAAGCCCCGTAGGGCTTGCCGGGCAGGCAACGATGCAAAGTTGAGCGGCGCATTTAATGCGCCCTGTCAGCCTTTAGAGTTAGGTATGCTAGCACTATTTGCTATCTTATAAGTGTCTAATGATTGATTTGCCACTTTGGTGACCCCTTAACCTATAAAAGGAGGCCCATGGGAATGGTAGAATGGGTTAGAGGGTTGGAATGTTGATCGGCCCTTCGCGAGGCTAGATGCCCGTACATAGCGTAGGCAAATGCCGCCCCTGCCGGGCAAGTGTACTACATTCTACCACCACTCTCCCACCATCAATACACCAAAGCAGGAGTAGGGTTTTGCGCCTCACGGCGGCCCGAACCTGGGTAAAATCACTCGTGTGTTGCCTGCCATGCTACCCCTACGCTCCTCTGCTCTTTGTGCAATGCAATGACCCCCCTGTCGAATCAATAATGGGCCGTCCGGTCCCATAGGTGGTCGTGGTTTCCTGCGACATTTGAGGGTGCTACATCACCTCCCACAAATATGGGTTGATGACGTTCTTGAAGAACTTGTCCTTGGAGGGGCTTGAAGCGGTCATGGTGGATTAGATCTGTCAGAAAATAGCAAAGAAAAGAAAACAGAAGATTTCTTCGTGATACAGTGGTCAATGGGTTCGGGAGGTATATAAAGATGTTTTATATCTTGGGAAACAAGCAAACGGAAGAAAAACGGAGTCTGGAAGGTACCCTAGGTGGGCACAACCCACCTGGGCGCGCCTGGTGTCTTGTGCCTAGCAGGGGTGCCTTCCTGGTTGTTTCTTACTTTACTAATTTTTTTTATATTCCAAAACAAACGGAATATATTTTTGCTGATTTTTTGGAGTCCATTTACTTACCATATCACATACCTCCCTTGTGTCACGATTCTATAGTGTTCTGCAAGGTTTCTTTTATGTGTTCCTCCTGTGTCATAGTTTGGATAATATTGCTTTAAACATTAATGGGAGTACCTGAGATATAATGTATTATTCGTTGCCCATAAACAACCTTCGGGTTATTACCTTCCGCATTATTTGTTTTGATAGCTCCAGATCGATTAACCTCCTCAATAACATAGGGTCCTTCCCATTTGGAGAAGAGTTCTCCTTCAAAAACTTTAAAATGAGAGTTGTACAAAAGAACATATTCTCCAACCTTGAACTCACACTTTTGGATTGTCTTATCATGCCATCTTTTAAAATTTTCTTTCAATAACTTGGCATTTTCCTAAGCTTGGGTTCTCCATTCATCTAATGAGCTAATATCAAATAACTCTTCTCACCAGCAAGTTTGAAATCACAGTTGAGTTCTTTAATTGCCCAATATGCTTTATGTTCTAACTCAAGAGGCAAATGACAAGCTTTTCCATAAACCATTTTATACGGAGACATACCCATAGGATTTTTATAAGCTGTTCTATAAGCCCAAAGTGCATCATCTAATTTCTTAGACCAATTCTTCTGGGACGTCTTGATTATCTTTTGTAAAATTAATTTTATTTCTCTATTACTAAGTTCAACCTCACCATTAGACTGCGGATGATAGGGTGATGCAATTCTATGGTTAACATCAAACTTGGCAAGCGTTTTACAGAAAGCACCTTGAATAAATTGTGAACCACCACCAGTCATTAAATATCTAGGGAAAATAACTTCTTTAAGCATTTTAATAGATGTGTTGTGATCAGCACTGCTAGTTAGAATAGCCTCTACCCACTTATTAACATAATCAAAAACAACCAAAATATGAGTATACCCATTAGAGGAAGGAAAAGGTCCCATGTAATCAAATCCCCAAACATTAGATGGTTCAACAGCAAGTGAGTAATTCAAGGCATTTCTTGATGCTTGCCGATATTACCTATTCTTTTACATTCATCATAAGATAAGACAAACTTACGAGCATCCTTGAAGAGAGTAGACCAATAAAACCCAGATTGCAATACCATGTGAGCAGTTCTGTCTCCCGCATGATGTCCTCCATAAGCTTCAGAGTGAAATTTCCGTAGGATTTATCCCTTTTCATGCTTAGGTACACAACGTCTAATAATACCATCTACTCCTTCTTTATAAAGATGTGGGTCATCCCAAAATTAATGTCTTAAATCATAGAAGATTTTTTTGTTTTGTTGGTATGTAAAGCTAGGAGGGTTGTATTTAGCAACAATATAATTAGCACAGTCAGCATACCAAGGTGTAATATTAGAAACATATATTGCAGCTAATTGCTCATCAGGAAAACTATCATCAATTGGTAGTGGGTCATCAAGAACATTCTCCAACCTAGACATGTTATCAGCTACGGGGTTCTCCGCTCCTTTTCTATCAGTGATATGCAAATCAAATTCTTGTTGCAAGAGAACCCATCGAATAAGCTTATGATTGGCATCTTTCTTTTCCATAAGATACTTTATTGCAGCATAATCAGTGTGAACAATTATTTTTGAATCTACAATATAGGATCCAAATTTATCACCAGCAAACACAACTACTAAAAATTCTTTTTTAATAGTAGCATAATTTCATTGGGCACTGTCTAGAGTTTTACTAGCATAATGAATAACATTTAGTTTCTTATGAACTCTTTGTCCTAGAACAGCACCAACAACACAATCACTAGCATCACACATAATTTCAAATGCAAGTTCCAGTTAGGTGGTTGAACAATAGGTGTAGAAATTAAGGCTTTCTTGAGTATTTCGAAGGCTTCTAAACAATCATCATAAAAAAAGGAATATCCTTTTGCAAAAGATTTGCAAGAGGCCAGGAAATTTTAGAGAAGTCTCTGATAAATCTCTTATAGAAACCAACATGACCAAGGAAACTACGAATACCTTTGATATCTTTAGGACTTGGTATTTTCTCAATTGCATCAACCTTAGCTTTGTCCACCTCGATACCTCTTTCAGATATTTTATGGCCCAAACAATACCTTCACTAACCATAAAGTGTCACTTCTCCCAATTCAAGACAAGACTCGTTCGGTGACACCCGCGAAAATCTCAACAATCTTTTCATTGAAGTCAGAGAATATAGCAGTCATACATCTTTGAAAGGTAGCAGGTACATTGCATAAACCAAAAGGCATACGTCTATAAGCATAAGTTCCAAAACGACAACTAAAAGTGGCCTTTTCTTGATCAGGTTGAGAAACAGGTATTTGTGAAAAACCAGAATATCCACCATGGAAGCAAAAATGTGTGTGCTTAGATAATCTTTCTAGCATTTAATCAATAAAAGGCAGAGGGCAATGGTCTTTTCTAGTTGCTTTGTTTAATTTTGTAAAATCAATTACCATTCTACAGCTTGTAACAATTCTTTTGGAATAAGTTCATTCTTATCATTAGGAACAACAGCAATACCTCCTTTCTTAGGGACACAATAGAGAGGACTTACCCATCTACTATCAGCTATAGGATAGATTATACCTGCTTCCAGAGTTTTAATATTTTTGTCCTTACCACTTCTTTCAACTTCGGATTCAACCGACGTTGGTGATCAAGAACGGGTTTAGCATTAGGTTCCATATTAATCGTGTGCTGACATAGAGTGGGAGTGATTGAGGGAGTCCTGGATTAGGGGGTATCTGGACAGCCGGACTATATACATCGTCCGGACTATTGAAGCGTGAAGAAACAAGACTCAAGACTCCATCCCGTGTCCGGATTGGACTCTCCTTGGCGTGGAAGACAAGCTTGGCGATCCGGATATTGCATTTTCGTCCTTGTAACCGAGTCTGTGTAAACCCTAGCCCTATCCGATGTCTATATAAACCGGAGAGGTTGGTCCTGAGAAGGGCGATCACAATTACAATCATAATCATCATAGGCTAGATTCTAGAGTTTAGCCTCTATGATCTCGTGGTAGATCTACTCTTGTACTAATCATATCGTCAATATTAATCAAGCAGGAGGTAGGGTTTTACATCCATCGAGAGGGCCCGAACCTGGGTAAACATTGTGTCCCTTGCTTCTTGTTACCATCAGCCTAAGACACATAGATCAGACCCCCTACCCGAGATCCGCCAGTTTTGACACCGACATTGGTGCTTTCGTTGAGAGTTCCTCTGTGTCGTCGCTGCAAGGCTAGATGGCGCCTTCGATCGTCAGCAACACGGTCCAGGGGGAGACTTTTCTCCCCGAACAGATCTTCGTGTTCGGAGGCTTCGCACTGCGAGCCAATTCGCTTGGCCATCTGGAGCAGATCGACAGCTATGCTCCTGGCCACCAGGTCAGGTTCGAAAACTTGAACTACATGGCCAACATTCAGGGAGACTTGATCTTCGACGGATTCGGGCATGTGCCAGGAGCACCGGACAGTCACGACGAGAATGACTTAGACCTGCTGTCGGACAATGATCGGGATATTGCCCCTGCGGTAGCCCCGGACGTCAATCCGGAGCAGGCTGCGTTGCCTAAGGACGGAGGGATGGACCCCACCCCGCTGGCCACACACTCATCGGCGGTGGAGCCGAACACAGGTCTCACCTTTGTGGAAGCATGTGACTCCGGACTCCCGGACTCGTATCTGGTTGTTGGTTCCAGTCCGCACACCCTCGAGCCAGCCGAGCCAGGTTGGGCTCCGGTAAGGGAGTTTATCGCTGCGGATATCTTTCAGCACTCGCCCTTTGGCGACATGCTGAATTCATTAAATTCTCTCTCTTTGTCAGGAGGCTCTTGGCCGAACTATGTCCAGCCCGAGTGGGGAGCAGGCGATGAAGGAATTCGCTACCCACCCACCACCCACTTTATTGCCACGATCGATGATTTAACCGATGTTCTTGACTTCGACTCCGAGGGCATTGATGGTATGGACGACGATGCAGGAGAAGATTCAAAATCTCTGGGGCGCTAGACTACCACCTCGTCACACGATATATACATGGTGGATACACCCAAGGAGGACGACGGCGACAATCCAGAAGATAAAACCCCCGGGAAAAAGCCAAAGCGACGGCACAGACGCCGCTCAAAGTCCAGCAACAGTAAAAATAGCGACAAGAGCGCCAGAAAGATCGACATACGAGTCAACTCCGAAGGCAACAATGACCACATGGACCTAGCGATGGAGCAGGACGAGCCAGGTCACTTCCAACATAGTCCGGAGCAGACACCCGATCACAATAATCCCGATGGACGAGTTCATCAAACTGCCCCAGGACAAGAACAAAATCCGGATGACGATGCATTCATCATCACGGAAACATGAGTGGAATGAGATAACCTCCATCGAAGGCTTGTGGCCACATCGAGAAGTCTAAAGAAGCAGAAGCAACGGCTAAAGGCCGCATAGGAAACGCTCAATCGCAGATGGAATAAAGTGTTGGACACCGAAGAAAGATACGGCGATGATCGCCATACAAAGAGCTACCCAAAACGCAAGCTACTGCCAGACTTCGACGACGAGGTCGTTCCACCAAAGAATAACACAACAAGGAGGCCGGACGTACCATTACGTAATCGCAACAGGGCAGCTACTAATGTCGTGCACGATTTACGTGAGCACCTGGATGAGAAAGCCGGCGCGGCTAGATCCATCTATAGATCTAAAGGGCACAACCCGGCGCGGGACTACGGCCACCAAAACGATTATACCAATTGAATACCAGTTCGGAATAAACACCGTCCACAACAACAACCGACGACATGCCACAACACGTCCAGATACAGAGGGGTTGCTCACCCCCTGTGCTTCACCGAAGAAGTACTGGACCATGAATTTCCATAGGGTTTTAAACCTGTGAACATAGAGGCATAGGACGGAACGACAGACCCAGGGGTCTGGATCGAGGATTTTATCCTGCATATTCACATGGCTCGTGGGGATGACCTCCGCGCCATCAAATACCTTCCCCTCAAGATGAAGGGACCAGCTCGACCCTGGTTTGAGAGCCTCCCCGAAAATTCAATTGGGAGTTGGGAGGAACTCGAGGATTCTTTCAGGGCCAATTTTCAAGGGACTTATGTCCGGCCTCCGGATGCGGACGATTTAAGTCACATAATCCAACAGCCCGGGGAGTCCGCCCGTAAGCTTTGGAACAGATTCCTCTCAAAGAAGAATCAAATTACCGATTTCCCGTATGTCGAAGCCTTAGCGGCATTCAAACATAGCATCCACGACGAGTGGCTCGCCAGACACCTCGGCCAAGAAAAGCCAAGGACAATGGCAGCCTTAACAAGCCTTATGACCCACTTTTGCGTGGGTGAAGATAGCTGGCTAGCCCGTAAAGGCACCAACGACCCCGGCACATCCGAAATAAGGGATGGCAACGGGAAGCCACGACGTAATAAAAACAAACGCCAAAACAAGGAAGAGAGCCCGGACAACACAATGGTCAATGCCGGATTCAGGGGCTCTCGACCTAATCAGTCAAAGAAGCCATTTAAAGGCAGTAAAGATGGACCATCCTGTCTGAACAGAGTCCTGGATAGATCATGCCAAATTCATGGCACCCCTGAGAAACCTCCGAACCACACGCACAGAGAATGCTGGGTCTTCAAGCAGGCCGGCAAATTAAATGCCGAACACAAGGGGAGGGAAACACCAAGTGAAGACGAGGATGAACCTCGCCAACCGAACACTGGGGGACAGAAAAAATTCCCACCAGAGGTTAAAATGGTAAACATGATCCACGCGACGCACACATCCACAAGAAGGCACAAACGCGTGCTTAGAGACACGTACAATACAGAGCCCATCGTACCCACACCTAACTACTGGACGGCTTGTCTGATCACCTTTGATCACATGGACTGCCCAACTAGTATTCGATGCGGAGGATCAGAGGCCTTGGTGCTTGACCCAATAATTGACGGATACCATCTCACCCACATCCTCATGGATAGCGGCAGCAGTCTCAATTTAATATATGAGGACACTATTCGCAGGATGGGGATAGACCCATCCAGAATTAGCCAAAGCAACACCACCTTTGAAGGGGTGATAACAGGCATTGAAGCCTACGGTAGGGGCTCCGTCGTACTGGAGGTAACATTCGGCTCCCCAGGAAACTCCATAAGCGAAGAACTACCCTGCACCATCGCACCCTTCCAAAGCGGCTGTCATGCATTGCTTGGAAGAACGGCCTTCGCCCGCTTCAATGCAGTACCGCACTATGCCTACCTTACACTCAAGATACCCGGTCCACGTGGCGTCATAACCATTAACAGAAACACAGAGCGCTCTTCACGCGCAGAGGAACATGCGACGGCCCTAGCGGCCGGACTATAAGTGGCCTCCAATATCAGAAAACATGACCGGTCATTAAGACCACAGACACGGTTAGACGAGTCCGGTAGCCCGGATAAAACTGAAACAGGGCACCGTATATGTAATCCCATAGAGGACACCAGGGGCTATAAATACTTAATCTAGCCCCACATTTGGCATAACCTTATTGGCAGGCCAACATCTTACACTTTTACTATGCATCGCATACTTACGTTGTACTCTCCTACACGAGTTTTGTTTTACAGACAACATTTGCGCGATACCCTTCCAGGATGCGGCACAACAGAGACAAAGGCGCAGTCGTGCAGCAGGGCCCCGGTCAACAAGTTTCTTTTTAGATTAAGCCCCTGTGTAAACCTTTTCTATTGCCTCTTGTTGTTTAACCATCCCATGGGTTCCATACCCACAGAGGATACTGCCGTTATTGGCATTTCGCCATGACAGATTAACGCACGTACCTGGAAATACATGGTTTATAATGAAAAGGCATTCTTTAGCCTATTTTCTGTTACAAAGACCGAATACCTTCGGGAGTGTTCGGCGTCATGAGTTTGGCCTTATATGCATCAGCTCCCAATCATGTCTTTGGTCAAATTTTGGGTTTGCCCGACTCCTGGGTTTGCCGCCTTACGATCCGTTCTTATCGGCTAAGGCGGCCAAAGGAGAACTACTACGAGTGTGCCCTGGTTATTCCGGATGAGCACCTCAGTAGAGAAAGCCAAAAACTGACTGTCATGATACAGCGAGAGACTGTTCAACCACTCGAAGACTCACCGGAATCTTTAGGATTCCTCCGCATTAACGAAGGGCCGTTTCCCGGCCATGTACATATGTGCCCCTATTCGGATGCACGCAAAAGTACTAGGGGCTACATAGTAGCCCCACCATCAAACTCCCATGGCTAAGCAAAAGTTTTACAGCTATATAGTCCGGTTGTCTAGTTCCACGAGCGATCACCTCCTTAATGGACCAAGACGTTGGATCAAGTGTGATTACGCATATTTTTCGCGAACACCCCCGCATTGTATGCGTGGGGGCTGAAGCCAACGACTGCTAACTTTCAGATTACTTTATATATATATATATATATATATAAAACGGACGCACCAGAGACACAATAATACTTTCGGGCAAAAAGTATAAATATAGCCTTATAACCAAAATAACATTGTTTTTACAATGATTCGATTTGTCACTCGAACAAGACATTCTTCGAGCATTGTGCCTCTATTAGGCGGGCACCTTCTGTGACCTGCGCCAAGTAGTGCTCGGCCGGATATTGGCCTCCCGCCGGATCCTGGGTCTCTACAATGGTGGCCTCCATATCCGTCCAATAGGCTTTAACGCGGGCAAGAGCCATTCGTGCACCCTCTATGCACGCCGACCTCCTCATGGCATCAATTTGAGGCACAGCCCCAAGGAATTGTTGCACCAAACCAAAGTAACTGTCCGGCTTAGGCCCCTTCGACAAAGATGGTCTATTACAGACCGCATTGCAAGCCCGAACATCCTATGAAACTCCGCCACAGCAGCCATCTTCTCACTTAATGGCAGCGGGCGCGCGGGAGCATTGAATTGCGACCAGAAAAGCTTCTCCACTTCTTTATCACCTTGATCCTCGAAAACCTTGGCCGCATCAGTTGTACTCTTTTCCAAGTCTGCATACGCATCTGCCGGACTCCAGCGTCCATCCAAGGGAGCATACTTTGGATCCAAAAACTTCGTCCGCGGTAGGTAGGAGCCCCCAGCCGCGATTTTACCGGCCTGTTGAAGCTCCTCCTGCACACCCCTGACCTCGGTCCGCATCTCCTTGGTGGCATTAAATGCCTTGTTCAGGTCGGCCGAACTAGCCTTATGCTCCTTTTCAAGGAGTTCATACCGGTTGGCGGCATTTTTCAACTCCACAGCCATTTCGGCTATTTTTTCCTCGCTTCGGCAATGAGCAGCCTGTTCGGCTCTCAATTCTTCGGCCGCCTTTATGGCAGCCGCAGTGCTAACCCGAGCTTGTTCCTTGGCCTGGGCAAGTTCCGCCCTCAGGGCTTCTACGGCAGCAGCACCATCTGCATTCCAAGCATATTGCATTCATATTATGCCCCCCTCACATTTTCCTATACAACATAATAAGGAAAGCAGAGCACATACCTTGTGACTCGTTCAGCCGCTCGTTTACCAGCGTGATATCGGCATCAATAGATCCGATCTGCCTCCTTAGCTCGGCAACTTCAACGGACTGGTCAGCTGCTGGACCCTTAGATACCTCCGCATATGTACAAGCGCAATGATTACTATATGATACCCCGTTTGCCGCCTAGGGCGGGCAACCATAGTCTCAGGGGCTACTATCCATATGGAGCACACCTAGCGCGAGCCAAAAATAGTGTATTTTCCACTACATACCTCTGAGCAGGCTCGTAATGCCTCATTCAAACCGCTTGTAGCGGATGAAATCTTCTTAAGCACCGCGCTCATTAATGAGTGGTGCTCCTCCGACAGCGCAACTCACTCCAGAAGGCCTATCAGTATATCCGGCCGGACATCAAACTATGCTGAACCCTTCTCATTGCCCCCCGTGGGAGCCAAACGCTCCGGGCTCAGGGCGGCTGACGTATTAGCCTCCGGCTTCGGCAGGTCTGGACTCCTCCGTGACGACACCTCGATGTCGCCTGCTTCATGAGGCGGAGAGGTGGGTGGAGTCTTGCTCTCCATCATATCCGGCGGAAGATCCCCCGAAGACAAACTCTATTGAGAAGAGCTGCTAGCTGGACTGCACAAGACGAATCCTGGTTATTGATCTCGGAGATACGCAGTACCTTCGAATTAATAATTAACTTATAGCTCGGTGGAGGGCTGTCCCGTTGGCGGGCATGACGCGGTGAGGACGTCCGTTGGGGCAGAGTTCCCCGACGGCACTTTCTTCCCTTGTTTGGGCAATCCCGTCTCCAAGTCTTCGGAGGCGGCCCTTTTCCTCCCGCGCGGGGAGGTGGCTTCAGATTCCCCTCCCCGACTATCCTCCCTTGGGGAGGAAGCAATTCCCCTGGTCCGGATGCGCAGTGTGTGAAGTTCGGCTTCACTATCCTTTCCTTCGTGTTTCCCCGAGGGTATTTTGCTGAGCACCCGTCCAAGCATCTTGGCAATGGTTGGACCAGGCGAGCCTTCGGGAAGTGGCGCCGGACACCTGATTCTCTCCGCCTTGCTGAGCCATTCCTGGCCATGGAGAGTTTTCAGAATAATGACTATGAAAAATAAAAATAAAGTGTCCGGTTTTAAGGTTACTTACTTGGGCATCTAGGCGATTGCAGCTTAGGCCCGCATCCTCGGTGGTGTCCGGATACTTTACTTGTGGTCCGAAGAATAATTTACACATCCCTTCGAGCTTCAAGCCGAAGAAGTGCTTGATAATCCGCGGACCCTCTGGATTGAACTCCCACATGCGGAGAGGCCGGCGTTTGCACGGCAACATCCGTCGGATTAGCATTACTTGAATTATGCTGACAAGGTTAATGTCCCTCTCAAGAAGCTCCGGATGCGGCTCTGTAGTATTGGAACATCACTAGCGGGCCCCCAATTCCATCCTACGTCGGTCCATGATCCCAATTGTGACGGAGGCCCGAGCGGAACTCGGGGGCGGCCACCCACTTTGTTCCTCTGGGGGTCGTGACATAAAACCACCTCCGTTGCCATATATCGGATACTTCCGGGAAATAACCGTCTGGCCATGGGGCATCGACGTTCCTTCTTATTACGGCACCTCCGCACTCCGCAGGTCGCCCCTCGATCATCTTCGGCTTCACATTGAAGGTCTTGAGCTATAAGCCGAAGTGCGGAGTGACGTGGAGAAAAGCCTTGCACACAATGATGAACGACGAGATATGGAGGATAGCGTCTGGAGCTAGATCATGAAAATCCAACCCGTAATAGAACATGAGCCCCCTCACAAAGGGATCGAGGGTGAGGCCCAAGCCGCGGAGGAAGTGAAGAACAAACACGACGCTCTTATTGGGCTCCGGTGTAGGGATGACTTGCCCTGGAGCAGGAAGTCTGTGCTGGATGTCGGCGGTCAGATATCCGACCTCCCTAAGCCTCGCAATGTCCTCCTCTTGGATCGAGGAGGCCACCCAATGGCCTTGAGGGTTGGATCCAGACATATTGGAGGATCTGGGGTGCTGGAGCTTAGGTCTTGGGTGTTAGAACTCGAGGTGCGGGAAGGCGCAAGGGAGGTGGAAAAGAGGCATAGGCCTCGGCCCCTTTATAAATCCGGACACGGTCTAAGTGTTCCATAATTACTCTGGAGTATTCGGATAAGGAACCCACCTTGCAATGCCGAAGACAAGACTGCTAGCCGGACTCATCGTCATTGAAGCCTGGTTCAGGGGCTACTAAGGGAGTCCTGGATTAGGGGGTATCCGGACAGCCGGACTATATACATCGTCCGGACTATTGAAGCGTGAAGATACAAGACTCAAGACTCCGTCCCGTGTCCGGATGGGACTCTCCTTGGCGTGGAAGACAAGCTTGGCGATCCGGATATTGTATTTCCTTCCTTGTAACCGACTCCGTGTAAACCCTAGCCCTCTCCGGTGTCTATATAAACTGGAGAGGTTGGTCCTTAGAAGGCCGATCACAATTACAATCATAATCATCATAGGCTAGCTTCTAGGGTTTAGCCTCTACGATCTCGTGGTAGATCTACTCTTGTACTACTCATATCGTCAATATTAATCAAGTAGGAAGTCGTGTTTTACCTCCATCGAGAGGGCCCGAACCTGGGTAAATATTGTGTCCCTTACTTCTTGTTACCATCAGCCTAAGACGCACAGATCGGACCCCCTACCCGAGATCCGCCGGTTTTGACACCGACAGTGATCCCCTTAAGATCATCAAGAGTATATCCAATAGCAGCTCGGTGCTTCGTTAGAACTTTCAATAATCTTTCTTCTTCATGTTCTGAATGGTTAGCACTAATAATAACAGGATATATCTTCTTCTCATCGAGATAAGCATATTTTGAATTGTCTGGCATTTCTTTTATGTCACACCCTGATTTTCATGGCACAACGCTTAAGATGATAAAGTGTGGTTTGACAAAAACTTTTGCATTATTCGACTTTTTATTTGAGTTGGTTTTCTCTCTGTGTTTTCAAGTGCTCTTAAAAGTCAACATAGCTTCACCTCCTATACTTCCTTTACTTGATCCAAAACTTCTTCCCAATGATCATACCATGTGTATAGTACAATATAGTATTTTATTACAAAAATAATTTGGCCAAATAGTATTTTCGAAATTAGTTTTCCAAAAACCCCTAAATTAAGGTTTGCACTACAAGTACTTGATGGGGGGTATGAAAAGTATTTCAAAGAGTATATTTGAAACCTAATAGATATAGGACTCCCATAAACCACAAAAATATAATTTTAAAAGTTATTTTCCTATTTTATTTAAAGGCTTTTTCCTCAGGCCAGAAATGGTCTTTAATAGGTTAAAATTATTTTTAATGCTTTAAAAATATTTGTAAAAAATCAGGGAAACTCAGTGGACATATATTGTCCATATATAAGAGTTTGAACACATGGTCATGTTCAAAATATTGGTCAAACCCTCCAGAACCCTTTGTGGATGTTTCAAGCTTTTGAAATATTTACACAGGAAATATTCTCTAAAGATTCCATGAAAATTCTAGCATGTCACTTATGACATATTGGATGATCTTGACAAGCCTCATGTCCTGGAGAACAAGATAACATCACCAAATCCCCGCAAAACCCTCTCTGACCAGAATCAAATTTGAACAACTTTGTACTACCAACTTTCTCTCCTTGACCCCAACTTTTGTGAGCATGTTCACATGACCAAATGAGGCCACTACACCAAGTGGTGCATCGAGGAGAAGTGATTTGCTCAACTAGATACACAAAAGTTCATTTCTGCGAATTACTAGGGTTTGCCAAAGTTTCATTAGCAAACTCTTCCAAATGAGCTCATCTTCCTTTTTCTTTGTCATTTTGTCATGAGAAACACCCCTGCCAAGTGCCACAAGAAGTAAATTAGTGGAAGTACCCCAAAACCATATCAAACACCTTCTGCATGTTAACTAAAAACCCTGTTTGGGGCTCTCCCACTAATCCCAATGAGCTCCACTTTTTACCACAGCCCCTCCTAGTCCCCTTGCACCTCCAGTAACAATGGCAAATCCATAGCTCAATTATTGGATGGATAAAACCCCACTTTCTCTGTATGGACAACCCATTTCCCCCTCTCTCTCAACCCCACTCCTCTCCTACTGGCCATCCATGGCATCCAATGCTCCCCCCTCTTCTTTACTCCTCCCTAGAGCTACCAGACATGCTTGGTCGTGCCCACTTTGCCAAAAAATGGCATGCCGGCCATTTGCATGCTCTGGAGCGCACTACAGTGCGCTCCCGCACTGTAGACGCCACCTGCCAAGCACCTCCGGCCACCTCGGCTCTCCCCCTCATGCCAGCCGATGCTCCTCGACGTCCGCAGCACGCCACGCCTCTGTCCCCCTCCTTCCTCTCCCTCCTCTCGCCCCAGCTCGCACGCGCGCCGACCGCCCGAGCGCACCAGTGAGCGCGCTCACACGCGCGGTGCCCTGGCCCGCCTGCTTTCCCTCTCTTCTCTCCCCTCGCCCTAGACCAACCCCACGAGCACCCTAGATACGCCCACGCGCGCCCCCGTGGCCTCCAGCAGCAGCTAAAAGCTCATCGGCGCACGATCCACGGTGCACCTCGCCCCCCTTCTATTTAAGCCCCCCGAGCTCTCCTCTCTTCACCACTCGCCCTCTACACCACCATATCATCCCCTGCACCCCCAGTTCCTCTCCAGACGAGCCCGAGCTCGAGATCCGCCGCCTCGGGTGGTCGTCGATCTCAGGGTATAAGCCCTCTCCGCCGCTCCTCTTCCTTGATCTGGAACCGCCGCGGCTCACTGACCATTCCCCCTTTCTCTCCCGCTTCTTTTGCAGCTGGAAACGGCCGGAACCGACGACGTCTGAAGCTCCTCCGCCGCGAGACCTCATCGCCGGCGAACTAGGCCACCCCAGCGACCGCAACCACCTCCACTCGAACGGCGACTCGACGCTGAGTCCATCCGTACCCTCGCTCGACCTCGCCGTGCCCCGCATTGATGCCGGTGAGCCCGCCGGCCCTCTATCGCAGGGTTAGGGATGACAGGCAGGCCCCGCCTGTCAGCCTCTCCTCTCCATCGCCCCTTTCTCTCTTGCTGATGCCTGGGCCCCGACCGTCAGGTTTAAACCTGGCGCACACGTGCACCAATGCGTTGGGCCGCCTCTCTGGCTGGGCCTGCTGCGCTGCGGCGGTTCTGGCCCAGCAGGCACAGAGCCCTTTTTTCCTTTTCTTTTTCTGTCACTTTTCCAAAATTCCACAGGATAAAATATTTGTCCAAATAAATTAATTACGACTCCTAAATTCCTAAAGTATTGCAACCTATTTAATGGTGCAACTGTCATTGAAATCCAACAGCCTTCCTTCACTGTAAATATTTAAATATGATTCTAAGCATTTAAATATACCTTTGTAAATCCATTTCTCCTGTTATGCCACTCCAAATCCAAAACTAAGAATTTTTCCCTTCTTAGTTTTCACCCTAGTATTTTACAAAAATTAGTTGACATTTTTCTGAGCACTTTGATTTTCCGTTTTTATTATTGTCTTATTTTTTCCGTTATTTTCTTGCGACGTTTAGATCCCGTATTTGACGAAGTTGCTGAAGAAGGAGGAGAAGGATTTGAAGACCTCGAAGAACAAGCCAATCAAGGCAAGCAACCTTTGACCATGTCACCCCTCTTATTCATCGGTACCCTTTTTCCGATTGCATGATGATGAAATATGATGGTGGTAAAACTTGTTGTGAACCACCCCATGATGCATACCCCTACTCATGACCTTACCTTGTTCATTATTGCATTTTCAAGAGACTAGTTGATGCATAATGATGCATGTGTACCATGAATTCTTCATGGTTACATTCTTTCGAAAACCCCATCGGGTGCCCCTAATGCCCTTGGGAGATGTTGAACTAAGGTCACCACTTTATGGGACGGGGCATGATTGATTACTTAGGCTGATACTGCATGGTGCCCACAATACTAGTGACGGGGGTGACTTGAGGTCACTCTCGGGACGGGGTCGTGCTTGTCTAGGCGGCCATGACTGTTTTCACAGGGCACCGGACACACCGTTGGTCCCTTCGTGTATGAGTAATAATGTGAAAAGGACAGAGTCCCACGATCTTTTGCTTATACACGAGGGCCGTGTATCAACGAGTGGACCCTATGTTAGTGTCGTATAGGGAAAGGTAATGATCGGGTGCTTACCCCGAGTACTTGAGGTACTACGGGATCGTGGATGACACAAAAGCTTCCCGGATCTTGTGGGTAAAGTGCGCAACCTCTGCAGAGTGTCAAACTATTCGAATAGTCGTGTCCACGGTCATGGACAGTTGGGAGGTGCTACTTAAACTATGTCCAGAAAGTTTACAATCTCGGTGCATGTGTGTGTGGAAGAGAACTATTTGTGTCAAGGTGGTGACTTGACATGTTGGAAGACATGGTATTGATTCAAATTATATTTAGGTTGATATCTGTAACCTATTCTCAAGGTTAACCATGTTCATTGATGCATACCTCACAAGTTGATAGGACATCTCAACTAGCTTGAAGCTAGGTTGCTTACTTGTTGTACAGTCGCATTGTTACTTTGAGCCAAATCATGGGTTGCTTGCGAGTACATTCGAAGTACTCATTGGCTTGCCACTAGTTATTTAATTGGCCAGGCATGGAAGAGTAGGAGTTCAAGGAAGAGTTCTTTGGTGACGAACACGCGAACTAGGACGCTTCCCAGTCAGAATGCCTGTGGGGTTAAGGCAGATGGCATGGGTTCTACTTATCATCGAAGATTTCCGCTGCTTAAGTTTATTTGGTGTTCAACCCTTGTGGCTTTATCTATGTAAGACTTGACCATAATGGTCATAATTGGTGTAAGACGATATGTATGGATGTAAGACTCTTGTTATTCAGCTTCTGTGTGTTCAGTGAGCATTGATCTCTAGGATCACTGTACACGTGCATTCGGTGATCACGACTTATGAGTCAGGGTCCCCACAGAGCTGGTATCAGAGCCATCCTGACTGTAGGAAGCCTTAGTTAGCATGGATGTTAGTTAGCTTGAGACCATCTAAACTTCTCATCTTTTCTAGAGCATACCCAACCCAAAATATATTTCCCTTATTGACCTCTTCCATTCAATCTTTGTAGATGGCCGTCGCTCCCTTGAGACTCCTTACGACAGGATTTCCATCACTCCTAAGAGATTGCCTCCAACAATGCCACTATCCCTTGCTGCCCATATAACCCTGCACGAACTGGAAAACGATGTGTTCGAGAAGGAGTTCTACGCCAAGGTTTTTGTGCCTGCCAAGACCTCAGCTCAGGGGTGGTTCTTCGTTGGACCACCTATGCCAACAAGAGACCTAGCCATTCAGCAAGTGGCATATGAAGCACTCCTCCATCTTCGAAATCTCCTTCTAGAAATGGAAGAAGAACATGCCACCTGCTACCTACCTGGCAAGAGCGGATTTGGAGCTCTGACTCAAGTGATGATTTCCCCAAAAGACGAGGATCCAACCCTCAAGTACTAGATCCGTTTTGTCAATGCAGGAGACTATCTTCTACGCCACCTTATCGAACCATTTCTCAAGGCTCGCCAAGATCTCCCTTCACTTATGCACCTCAACAGCCTCGAGAAGAAGAAGGCGGTCAAGCAAGAACAGCAAATCACTGCCCTAGAAGCCCACATTTTTAATCAGGAGCAGCAAATCAAGGAACTTCAGAAAGCTCGCAACCAAACCCCACACAAAAGGCATAGGAATGGATTTCCATATCCTCCTCATAGGGGATCATCGTCAGGCCCCCGACGACAATACCCAAGACTTAATAGCAACCCTTTTGCTTCCGTCACATGTCACGGGTGTGGTGAACTTGGGCATATTAATAGGATGTGTCCCAACAATCAGCCGACTGTCGCATGTCCATTGGCACCCAGGAGAACCTAGAAGCTGAAGACCGAACGTCTTTCTCTCAAAGTGATGAAGCAAGCACGACTACTGAATCCGAGGACCCCTAGGGTAGGATGAGTCGTGTACCCCCTATGCGTAGTTGAGTCCATATGATGGTTCAAATGAAACCATGTTGAGTGTTGCTTGTTCTTATCTGTTTGTGTTTTGATATAAGTTGCATTTTTGCCTTAGGCAGCATGTATGCAACCATATCACCTATCTTATCTTAATGAAATTGTGTGTGGTCTTTTGGCACTTGTTTGTTTGCACCTGCACTATAGAACCCCCTTTAGGCATCCCCATCTATACTACTTTTCCCTCTCATCCCTCTATCCTCAACTGAAGACTGGCAAGACAAGGTACACCAAGGATTCTACTTCGGCGACAAACTAGCACTGGAGACTTTTGCTGCAGCCTCCTCGACCCAGAGCAACCTAGTAGAGTTATGTTTACCTCTCAAGATTAGAAACCCATCCCTAGGCCCTTTGAGACTTCATGAGATAAACCAGCTAGAATCCCTAACCAAGTGCTTAACCCACAAAACTGCAAGGGAACCAGCTAAGCCTCCGTAACCTTGCACTGGTTCATTATGGCACTAGTGGACATAGTGAACTAGCACACTATCATCCTGAGATAGCACCAAACCGACGATTCCATAGGGAAGACCAATTTGAGGTTATAGGAATAGAGGACTAATGACTTGATGAGTTTGTGTCAGTGACCTTGAGGAATTATCTGATACTTTTGGTGGATTATGAGGCTTCCATGTTGGTGGATGAACTTGGTGGGATCACAATTATAGAGTAGCATAGCTTTCATTACCCCTGAGTAAATTGGATTTATAGGGAAATTATGATCGCAAGCTGAAACTCCTGGAAGTGCAAGGATTTGACTTGATCAGATGATATTGATAGGAGACAATTGATATTACGTAAATAACTTGAGGGAAACATGTAGGATTCCTCATTGGACAAGAGATTTGGATTTAAATAGGTGATCCTAGTTCAGTATAGATGTTGAGTAAGCCTGCAGAATTTAG
The DNA here is from genome assembly GCF_018294505.1 of Triticum aestivum. NCBI lineage: Eukaryota > Viridiplantae > Streptophyta > Magnoliopsida > Poales > Poaceae > Triticum > Triticum aestivum. The sequence continues at coordinate 154,279,547 of NC_057804.1, forward strand.
AGTAAATTGGATTTAGACTGATGATCTCGATCAGGATACTATGTTTCTCGGTGGACAATAAACTAGGAGATTTGTTTAATTGTCAGAGTTTATTTAGGATCTATATATGCTTGACCTTGGAGTTTACATGACCATGATAATGGAAATTGGTGGACTGACTATAGTAAATATAGCTCTTTCAAGTATTTGGGGATTATAGGACATTAGAAGATCATGTGGGGCACCATAGACATTGGATTTGTAGAATTAATGAATTAAGTAGCTAATGGGATTTTGGAGTTGATTCGTAGGAAGGAAACATGATCTTGGAGTGGCATATGACGTGTTTCCTTAGGATAGAGATGCACTATCTTGGACCTTGGAAGAATGGGCTGAGCACTTGGATTGTCATGTTTAATTGAAGCTTAGTAGCTTGTATGCTCTACCCATTGATTTTTTACATAGGGATAGCCATACATATGATTTTGGGGATCGTAGACATATATGACTTTGTTAGACCTCTTCTCAGGAGCCATGAGGGTATAAATGGCATGAGTGATGATTGGAGTTGACCTATAGGAGATGATGCTAACGGTGATATGATGTGAATTGTTTAAAGGACTAGATAGAACAATTGGCATCTCAGAAACTCTGCTCAAGGATAAGATGATAAACGTTCACTCGCACCCTAGAATCCTTGAAACCCTTAAGCCGTACCAAGCCACAACATGGTTGGATCATGACCATGGGCTTTGGACCTAGGACGAGAAGAATTTGGCCAATACTCAACCGTGACCACCACCAATGCCTCAACCCACTTTACGTACCCCATAGACTTCATGGAGTGCTTGGACAAGTAAGTTGTTATATTTCTTTGATGACATACTTGTCTACCCGAAGACGGAAGAAGGATCGTTGAGCTGGTCAAGGAACATCTGAAGATCGTCATGTCTAGGAGGAAGAACTACACCAACCAACATCTTCAAGAAGTATACTTCCGCGTCAAAGACCATGTGTATCTGCAAGCCACTCCTCTCTAAGGAACCAAGCATTTCCATGACAAGGAGACCCACACCAAGATTAATCGGCCCCCTTCGAGATCACTCCAAGTTTAAACAACCCCCTCTGAGATCACTACGAGACGAAGAGAAGATAGTTACCAGCTAGAGTTGCCACCTGAGTTACCTGATGTGCACAATGCTTTCCATGCATCACAACCCCGGAAGTGTTTCCAACTTCCTAACTTGCCCGATCTCTACGAGGGCATTAACCACTGAGCCATCGACCCCTAGCCTAATCTAACCTACCGCGAGCTACCCATTAGCAACCTGGATCAAGAGGAGCGTCATACACGGAGCCACACCATCAAGTACCTCAAGGTTCAATGGAGCACCACTCGGAAACAAAAGCAGTATGAGGGCGTGGAGACTACCCCGAATCCAAGTTTCCATACTCCTTTCCGCGCCTAGTTTGGGAATCTCGGGGATGATATTCTTGTAAGGGGGTAGGTCTGTCACACCCTGATTTTCATGGCACAACACTTAAGATGATAAAGTGTGGTTTGACAAAAACTTTTGCATTATTTGACTTTTTGTTTGAGTTGGTTTTCTCTCTGTGTTTTCAAGTGCTCTTAAAAGTCAACATAGCTTCACCTCCTATACTTCCTTTCCTTGATCCAAAACTTCTGCCCAATGATCATACCATGTGTATAGTACAATATAGTATTTTCTTACAAAAATAATTTGGCCAAATAGTATTTTCAAAAATTAGTTTTCCAAAAACCCCTAAATTAAGGTTTGCACTACAAGTACTTGATGGGGGGTATGAAAAGTATTTCAAAGAGTATATTTGAAACCTAATAGATATAGGACTCCCATAAACCACAAAAATATAATTTTAAAAGTTATTTTCCTATTTTATTTAAAGGCTTTTTCCTTAGGCCAGAAATGGTCTTTAATAGGTTAAAATTATTTTTAATGCTTTAAAAATATTTGTAAAAAATCAGGAAAACTCAGTGGACATATATTGTCCATATATAAGAGTTTCAACACATGGTCATGTTCAAAATATTGGTCAAACCCCTGCCAAGTGCCACAAGAAGTAAATTAGTGCAAGTACCCCAAAACCATATCAAACACCTTCTGCATGTTAACTAAAAACCCTGTTTGGGGCTCTCCCACTAATCTCCATGAGCTCCACTTTTTACCACAGCCCCTCCTAGTCCCCTTGCACCTCCAGTAACAATGACAAATCCACAGCTCAATTATTGGATGGGAACAACCCCACTTTCTCTCTCTGGACAGCCCATTTCCCCCTCTCTCTTAACCCCACTCCTCTCCTACTGGCCATCCATGGCATCCAATGTTCCTCCCCTCTTCTTTACTCCTCCCTAGAGCTACCAGACATGCTTGGCCATGCCCATTTTGCCAAAAAAATGGCATGCCGGCCATTTGCATGCTCTGGAGTACGCTACAGTGTGCTCCCGCACTGTAGCCGCCCCCTGCCAAGCACCTCCAGGCAACTCGGCTCTCCCCCTCACGCCAGCCGATGCTCCCCGACGTCCGTAGCATGCCACGCCTCTGTCCCCCTCCTTCCTCTCCCTCCTCTCGCCCCAGCTCGCATGCGCGCCGGCCGCCCGAGCGCACCAGTGAGCGCGCTCACACGCGCGGTGCCCTGGCTCCCTGCTTTCCCTCTCTTCTCTCCCCTCGCCCTAGACCAACCCCACAAGCACCCTAGATACGCCCACGCGCACCCCCGTGGCCTCCAGCAATGGCTAGAAGCTCGCCGGTGCACGAGCCACGGTGCACCTCGCCCCCCTTCTATTTAAACCCCCCGAGCTCTCCTTTCCTCACCACTCGCCCTCTGCACCACCATATCATCCCCCTGCACCCCCAGTTCCTCTCCAGACGAGACCGAGCTCGAGATCGAGCTCGAGCTCCGCAGCCTCGGGTCGCTGTCGATCTCAGGGTATAGGCCCTCTCCGCCGCTCCTCTTCCTCGATCTGGAACCGCCGCGGCTCACTGACCATTCCGCCTTTCTCTCCTGCTTCTTTTGCAGCCAGAAACGGCCGGAACCGACGATGTCCGAAGCTCCTCCGCCGCGAGACATCATCGCCGGCAAACCAGGTCACCCCGGCGACCGCAACCACCTCCACCCTTACGACGACTCAACGCTGAGTCCATTTGTACCCTCGCCCGACCTCGCCATGCCCTACATCGATGCTGGTGAGCCTGCCGGCCCTCTATCGCAGGGTTAGGGATGATAGGCGGGCCCCGCCTGTCAGCCTCTCCTCTCCATCGCCCCTTTCTCTCTCGCTAACGCCTGGGCCCCGCCCATCAGGTTTAAACCTGGCGCGCGCGTGTGCACCAGTGCGCTGGGCCGCCTCTCTGGCTGGGCCTGCTGCGCTGCAGTGGTTCTGGCCCAGCAGGCATAGAGCCCTTTTTCCTTTTCTTTTTCTGTCACTTTTCCAAAAATTCCACAGGATAAAATATTTGTCCAAATAAATTAATTCCAACTCCTAAATTCCTAAAGTATTGCAACCTATTTAATGGTGCAACTTTCATTCAAATCCAACAACCTTTCCTTCTCTGTAAATATTTAAATGTGATTTTAAGCATTTAGATATACCTTTGTAAATCCATTTCTCCCGTTATGCCACTCCAAATCCAAAACTAATAATTTTTCCCTTCTTAGTTTTCACCCTAGTATTTTACAAAAATAAGTTGACATTTTTCTGAGCACTTTGATTTTTCTGTTTTTATTATTGTCTTATTTTTTCCGTTATTTTCTTGCGACGTTTAGATCCCGTATTTGATGAAGTTGCTGAAGAAGAAGGAGGAGAAGGATTTGAAGACCACTCTAGCCCTTTATCGGACGGGGCATTATTGATTTATGTGTGACTACCATCCCAACCAAACACATGCAACCACTCTACCCCTTTATGGGACGGGGCATTATTGATTACTTAGGCTGATACTAGCATGGTGCCCACATTACTAATGACGGGGGTGACTTGAGGTCACTCTCGGGATGGGGCGTGCTTGGATAGACGGCCATGACTGTTTTCACAGGGCACCGGACACACCGTTGGTCCCTTCGTGTATGCGTAATAATGTGAAAAGGGCAGAGTCCCGTGATCTTTTGCTTATACACGAGGGCCGTGTATCAACGAGTGGATCCTATGTTAGTGTCGTCTAGGGAAAGGTAATGATCGGGTGCTTCCCCCGAGTACTTGAGGTACTGCGGGATCGTGGATGACACGAAAGCTTCCCGGATCTTGTGGGTAAAGTGCGCAACCTCTGCAGAGTGGCAAACTATTCAAATAGCCGTGTCCACGGTCATGGACAGTTGGGAGGTGCTACTTAAACTATGTCCAGAAATTTTACAATCTCGGTGCATGTGTGTGTGTGGAAGAGAACTATTTGTGTCAAGGTGGTGACTTGACATGTTGAAAGACATGGCATTGATTCAAAATTCTATTTATTTTGATATCTATAACCTGTTCTCAAGGTTACCCATGTTCATTGATGCATACCTCACAAGTTGATTGGACATCTCAACTAGCTTGAAGCTAGGTTGCTTACTTGTTGTATAGTTGCATTGTTACTTTGAACCAAATCATGGGTTGCTTGCGAGTACGTTCAAAGTACTCATTGGCTTGCCACTGGTTATTTAATTTACTAGGCATGGAAGAGCAGGAGTTCGAGGAAGAGTTCTTTGGTGACGAACACGCGAACTAGGATGCTTCCCAGTCAGAATGCCTGTAGGGTTAAGGCAGATGGCATGGGTTTACTTATCATCAAAGATTTCCGCTGCTTAAGTTTATTTGGTGTTCAGCCCTTGTGGCTTTATCTATGTAAGACTTGACCATAATGAACATAATTTGTGTAAGACGGTATGTATGGATGTAAGACACTTGTTATTCAGCTTCTGTGTGTTCAGTGAGCATTGATCTCTGGGATCACTGTACACGTGCATCCGGTGATCACGACTTATGAGTCGGGGTCCCCACATTTTAATTCAAACACAGGATCATCTTTAGTTGGAGTAGGACCTCCTAGAGTTTCAATAGGTAAATTGTGCTTAAGCAGAGGTTGTTTCGAAAAAGATTCTATCTATTTCATTTCTTTCGTGCATATGCAAATTGTTCAAAAGGATCAGTAGGAGGTACAACAATAGAAGCAAGACCAATAATTTCATCCTTAATAGGCAATTCTTTCTTATGAAGCTTTGTACTAAACTTGGAGAAATTAAACTCATGGGACTCATCACCAAAACTAACACCAACAGTTTGTTTCTCACAATCTATTTTAGCATTAACAGTATTCAAGAATGGTCTACCAAAGATAATGGGACAAAAGTCATCCTATGGGGAACCAAGAACAAGCAAATAAGTAAGGTATTTTATTTTCCCACACAGGACTTCAACATCTCTAACAATCCCAAGTGGTGTGATGGTGTCTCTGTTAGCAAATATAATACTAACATATATGTCTTCTATCTCAGCCGGTGTTATGTCATTCACAATTTCTTGATACAAAGTAAAAGGAATAGCACTCACTCTAGCACCTATGTCACATAAATCACGATAACAGTGATCTCCTATCTTAACTGAGACAACAGTCATGCCAACAACAGGTCTATGTTTATCTTTTTCATCCGGTTTGGAAATTCTAGCAAAAGAAAATGTCAACAAAAGTAAATAACATGCCCATCTATGTTTTCAACCAGGAGATCCTTAACCATAGCAACATTAGGTTCTACCTTGATTTGTTCAGCTGGTTTAGGCGTTCTACTATAACTTTCATTGACCACAATTGAAACCTTAGCATGTTCCCTTATCCTAACAGGGAAAGGTGGTTTCTCGACGTTAGCAGTAGGAACAACTGGATCAATATTGTAAATAGTAGTGTCATCTTTAACTATTTCCGGTTCTTTAATCTCTTCTTTGATAGGTGGGTGATATTTAAACCACTTCTCCTTTGGGAGATCAACATGAGTAGCAAAAGATTCATAAAAGGAGGCTACTATCTCAGAGTCTAGTCCATATTTCGTGCTAAACTTTTGAAAAGCATCGGTATTCATAAAAGATTTAACACAATTAAACTCAAGCTTAATACCTAACTCTTTACCTTCGTCAAGTTCCCAATCTTCAGAGTTGCATTTAGTTCTTTCTGAAAGGTCCCACCAGAATTCAATAGTCTTCTTCATTAAGGAACCAATACAAGAAGTATCGAGCATCAATCGATCATTATGAGAAAGCCGAGCATAAAAATTCTGAACAATAGTTTCTCTTGAGAGCTCATGATCGGGGCATGAATATAACATTGACTTAAGCCTCCCCCAAGTTAGAGCGATACTTTCTCCTTCACGAGGCCAAAAATTATATATATAATTCTGATCACGATGAACTACATGCGTAGTGTTGGTGCAACAAACCCTGGGTCTATTGCCCTGACTGTGCACAGGCACGAAATCAAGATTGAAGCACCTACCCAATACAAAAAACCAAGAGATTCGAGGGACCAACAAGCAGATCGGAGGGACCAAGATTGAACTAGAGAAGCAATATATCGTAAAGAGAAAGGCCTCCTTTGCCGGGCAGGCGATCCCGGAAAGGGACAAGGCCACCCCCAGAAAAGATGACGAAGGCGTCCCGGCAGGGACTGCCGGGACATGTGGACGCTAAATCACCTCACCAACAACTTCATTAGGACTCATGTCGTCGATCAATGCGGTCTCAAGCCACAAAGTGATTAAGTGGCAGCCATTCGCCACATGGCAGCCCCTTTCTACCAAAACACCCACAGATGACACTTGTCCTGTGACGTGTCAGACGAGCAGGTTTGGACCTCGCAAGATAGGCCGGCAGGTCTTGCCAGGAAACCAACGTGACGTTGAGTGGTGCATTTAATGCACCATGTCAGCCTTAGAGTTAGGTTTGATTGCACTGTTTGCTATCATGTCAATGCATAATGACTACTTTGCCATTGTGGTGATCCCTTGATCTATAAAAGGAGGCCCTTGGAAACTGTAGAGGAGATTAGAAGGTTGGATAACTCAAACCCACATACGCACGTAGTTGCTACCGACCTGAGGCAACCCTTGTCGGGCAAGTGTTCTGTGCTCCACCACCACATTTCCACCATCAATCCACCAAAAGGAGGAGTAGGGTTTTACACCTCGCGGCGGACCGAACCTGGGTAAAACTGCCCGTGTGATCTCAGTCGTGCTGCCTCACACTCGTATGCTTTTTGTGCAACGTGACGCCCCCTGGAAAACCAGCAAGTGGCCTCCTGGTCCCATAGGTGGTCGTGGTTCCCTGCGACATCTTTGGTGCGCCGGGTAGGGGGGTCGCTTGTGTGAACCTGAAGACATGAGTAGCGCGTCACCTTCGCCGCCATCTGCATCTCGAAGGCTCCGCCGCCCACGACCTCCAATGCTGCGGTGGGCACGGAGATGCGCGAGGATGCGTACGCTGTGTGGGATGTGGTCGGAGCAGGCGGCATCGCCACTACTTCGCCCGCGGCCCACGCAGGAGTAGGAGGCACCGGAGGAGAGAAGCATCAGCAACACCTCGAGAGCCATGCTCCGCTCACCGATAGGTACAACCGCAGTGATAGCACTCGGTCTGGGGAGAACCACCACCCTCCGGCCGCGCCTGTAACAGGAGCGACCGCTGCGCGTGCGCTTTCCACCCAGGCGAGTTAACCCAGCCGCTCACCCTCGAGCGCCTTCATTGCACCACCCTGCCATCAAGGTGGTAAGACCGCAACAGCGGGGGCACAGTGCCGCTGCCGCTGGCACCGTCACGAGCCGAGCGACGGTGCGATCGACTTCATTGTCATCCATGCCAAGTACAACCTTGGAGGCCATGGCGCGGGCTCACCTACTGCTGAGGTTTCCGCCTGTGGCCGAGCAGATGGAAGAATGGTGTGCCACCATCCAAAGTCTACTCGGTTTCGCCAAAGCTGGGGGCTCATGGCGAGCTGACCTGCCACGGCCTCCCCAAGCGACAACGACGGCTCGGCTGCTGCCCGTACGGAGGGGGCCATCCCCACAGTGTAGTTCAGCAGCCAGCGCGAGCGCTACCAAATCAAGACCTCGACGACGTCTCGATGGATTCCTCTGACCATTGAGCATATCCAGGCCAATGAAGAACCCCGGAGGATAGGCGGAGAGGAGACACGCGTGCCATTGAGCAATGCCGCAACGACCTCCGCCGAACTGACAGGTGCAACGGCCCTGACGTCGACGAGCTCGCGCTTGGTATTGGTGGGCGCCTACCTTTTGAGGTTGGCTGCCCTGCCTTTACCCGTGAGCTGCGGCAAGTCCGTTGGCCCTCTATTCGCATGTTCATGCCAGAGATACCTGAGAACTACGATGGGAGGCTGAACACGGCCAAGTTCCTAAGAATCTACAACATTGCTGTTCAGGCTGCCGGGGGAAGAGATGAGAAGATGTTCGCCAAACTACTTCCCTTTGGCCCTCAAGTCCAATATGAGGTCTTGGCTGATGCACTTGCCGGAGAACTCCATTTCATCATGGGCAGACCTGTGCCACGAGTTCATCGGTGCCTTTACCGGTGGCCGCCAGGAGCCGGGCCGACCCAGCGACCTGCAGCTTCTTGAATAGAAGGAACGAGAAACCCTCTATAAGTATTTATAGTGTCACACCCTAGCTAGTTCATGCATTAGAGTGTTGCATCATGTCTATTTTTCTCAACAAAAACTTGAAATGGGGATGACAGAACCCCCAGCCCCCTCTGAAACCAACTAGGGTTTACTAAAAATATTTTCAATGAACCTGAAATGCCCTTCTAAAATGTCCATCATTTTTGCCCTGGTTCATAACCTCTGCCAAAAGTAGTGCACAATTTTCTAGTTCATCCTAAGGTCTTTGAATTAAATCATAAGTATTTGAGTTTGGGCCAAATTTGCTTATAGCAACAGCTATCAATCTAGCTTGGGTAAAGCCCCTTTTGAAGTTCTCTATGGACGAAGGTGTCGAACGCCTCTTAACTGGTCAGAAACCGGGGAAAGACAATTCTTTGGCCCGGATATGATCCAGGAAGCAGAAGAGCAAGTTCGCATTGTTCATGAAAAGTTGAAAACAGCCCAATCTCGTCAAAAGAGTCAATATGACCGAAAACATAAGGCTATGACTTTTGAGGTTGACGAGAAGGCTTACCTTCGGGTTACTCCTCTCAAGGGAACCCATCGTTTCGGTATCAAAGGCAAATTGGCTCCTCACTACATTGGAACTTTTCGCATTCTCGCTAAACGAGGAGAAGTTGCCTACCAATTGGAACTACCTCCGCATCTCTCCAGAGTCCATGATGTCTTCCACGTTTCTCAATTCAGGCGTTGCTTCTCGGATCCTATCTGTGGAGTGGACCACGAAATGCTTGATCTTCAAGATAATCTCACGTACCAAGAGTACCCCGTTCGTATCCTCGATCAAGCCGAGCGTACCACTCGACGTCATAATATCAAGTTTCTCAAGATTCAATGGTCGCACCATTCTGAGGAGGAAGCAACTTGGGAAAGGGAGGATCGTCTTCGACTTGAGTACCCCGCCTTATTTCCGGAGGAACCTAAATCTCGGGACGAGATTCTTTTGAGTGGGGGTGAGTTGTCACACCCTAGCTAGTTCATGCATTAGAGTGTTGCATCATGTCTATTTTTCTCAACAGAAACTTGAAATGGGGATGACAGAACCCCTAGCCCCCTCTGAAACCAACTAGGGTTTACTAAAAATATTTTCAATGAACCTGAAATGCCCTTCTAAAATATCCATCATTTTTGCCCTGGTTCAGAACCTCTGCCAAAAGTGGTGCACAATTTTCTAGGTCATCCTAAGGTCTTTGAATTAAATCATAAGTATTTGAGTTTGGGCATTTAAATTATATAAATTATTTTAAATGCTCAAATAATGGCCATGAGCAGTTTGGTGAATTTTGGAGTTGTTTAGGCATTTTTAGTAAGTCCACAAAGTTATAGAATAAATAAAAATAGATAAATAAAAAGAGAGAGAGGGAACTAACCTGGTAGCCCACCAGCCAGCCCACCTAGCCGGCCCAGCCCAGCAGCCGCTCCAGCGAGCTGCTTTCCATTGCCAGGCAGGCAGGCAGGTGCTCGACGGCGGCACGAGCGCGTGCCACGCAGCTGCCCGCCGCCCTGCTTCCTCCCCTCGCCTCGCTGTTGGCCTGGACGACCCCCACGTCGTGCCCCAAACCCCGTGGACACATCCATTCTCCCCCTGCCTCTCTCCCTCGCTCTCCCGCTCCATGGCCGACGCCATCGTCGCCGTAGTCGCGCTCTCCGTCGTCCTTGCACCGTGCCGTCGTGTCCAGGAGCTCCGCCGCCCTCCTCTTCGTTGAGCTAGCTGAGCCCCGAGCGCTCGCTTTCCCCGAGGCCTCTGCACCGACCTTGCCCGACTCCGCCATCGCCGGAGATCCCCTTCGCCTTTGCTGCCGCACCATCTCGTCCCCGACCGTGCCGTCTGCTCCCTCGAGACCGCCGTGAGCCCAGCTACCTCTCCCCCCTTTCCTTTCTCGCTCTCAAGCCCCATAGCGACTGCACGTAGCTCACCCGCACGCGCCGCCGCGGAGTTCATCGCCGATGTGACTCCGGCCATCCACTAGCCACACCACCATGTCCAACGCACTCACCGCACTCGTAGGAACCCGTAGCACCTCACCACGAGCCTCGCCATGCTCTGTAGCTTCGGGTTCTTCATCACCCAAACTCCGGCGACCGCCAAAGTCGTCGTCAGCACCGTTTCCGGCCACCCCGAGCTCAACCACCACCACCACCAAGAGCTGTGGCTTGCTCCCAGCTACACGTAGATGCCCTCCGTCGCTCATTTGGTCGCTGAAATGCACAAAACCACTCTCGCCGCCGCGTTTGGCCTCGCCGGCGGCTAAACGCCGGTGAGTTGACCCCGCTAACCCCTCGTTTGACCACGGGTGGGCCTAGTTTGACCCCCCTGGGTCAATGACAGGTGGGGCCCAGCCCTGTTAACTAATCAGGATTAGTTTTAATTAATATTTAGTTAAACTAATTACACTGACACACGGGACCCACTAGTCAGGGTTGACCTGGACTGTTCCATTGACCGCTGACGTCATCCTGACGTAATGCTGACGTAATAATTTATTTACTAGAATTATTTTTATTCAGGAAATTCCAGGAAATACCACAAACTTCAAAAAATCATAGAAATTAATCTATAGCTCCAAATGCAAAGTTTTATATATGAAAAATGATCAGAAAAAATCCAATCTATCCATCTGTACTGGTTTCATGCATGTTTAAGCAATTTAACCTGCTGTTTAGTACAGAACAAGATAAAGCACTAAAAAGGGCCACATATGAGTTTGAAACTTGAATCTTTGGTTCAAACTAGTTCAAACCCATCTGGTCTTAGTTGCATTAGCCCAACACACTCATTTTGCCATGTCTCATGCATGCATCATATTGTTGCATATTGTTTGGTGATGTTTGTGTATCGGTGCTCTTTGCGGCAGGTTCTGCCTCCAAGGAGTACCACGATTACCCTAACGAAGAACAATACCAGTGCACCGACCCATCAGGCAAGCAACCAACCATTTGATCATATCGATACAATCCCATGTTCTCGCTTCTGCTCTCTTTTACTGCATTAAGACAACGCGTTTCAAACTGCTGTGTGCTACGGTAGTTGAACCCATTTCCTCTGCATGACCTATCATTGCCACAGTAACTAGATGAAACCCACTAGCATGTGTAGGAGTTGATTGAGCCATATGTATGTGTTGTTCCTACCTTGCTATGCCTGCTATGCTTAGAGTCGTGTCAGGTATGGTTCATCTGGGTGATGGGCTAGAGTGAAATGATCATGTGGATATGAGAGTAAGGTGTTGAACACGATTTGGTAAAGGTATCGATGAGAGGCCATGTAGGAGTACATGGTGGGTTGTTTCATTGAAGCCGACCCTAAGCACTGAGATCTGTATGTGTGATTTAAGATTCAGCTACTACCATGCATTGGGCCCGAAACCAATGGACCCTCTCGGCTTCTTATTCACCCTAGTCCTCTGTCCAGGAGTTGCAAGTAGTTTCTGGTGTTTGTAGCCTACTGGAGGCCATGGACAGCGCTGACCGCGGGGTGGGCTGTGATGCGGTAGGTACGTGGCACGGTGTACCGGATACCCGTTAGGTATCTCGGGAACCCTGTACACATCGTTCGGGGCCGTATGTGGAAACCTCGGCCGGACTCCCTGCGGATGGAACCTGGATAGGCGATAAACCTGGACTAGAGACTTAGGTGTTTAGGTAGGTCGTGGCCGACACCCACGTTGGGCTTCCGCTTGAAGGTTGCCGAGTACATGTCGTGTAAACGGCGGTAAGTGGTGAGAGCGTGTATGAAGAAGTACACCCCTGCAGGGTTAACATCATCTATTCGAATAGCCGCGTCCGCGGTAAAGGACTACTTGGTTGCCTATACAGTTCATAGACAAGTAAATGGATACTACTAAAAATCTCAAGATAAGCGTGAGTGCCGAGGATGGCTCTTCCGTAGGATGACGGAGGTGGATCCTCGGTGGTGTATTGAAGTGGTGAGTAGTGGACTCGAGTGCGCAAAACCATTTCAAGTTGGTGTCTCGTAGGATAGCTTAGCCAAGAGTCAAAGCTGGCTTGCTGCAATAACCCCACCAACCCTTCTTGATAATGTGCATGTATGTAGGATCTGATGTAAGTCTTGCTGAGTACCTTTGTACTCATGTTGCTTTAATTTACATTTTTCAGAAGACGCTGCAACCCCTTCTGATGGGTTCTTCGTAGACGTTGACATCGATGAGTAGACTGAGGCCCAGGTGGTGATCCTGAGCTTGTGAAGGACCATGTAGTATAGCCAGGCTTCCCCAAGCCTCTTTTGTTTTACTAGTTGTCTGTACTCAGACAAGTTACTTCCGCTGTTGGCTTGTATGCTTGTATGACTTGAATGTGGGTCGTGTGACCCGTACTTGTGTGTGTGCTATGTATGGCTCTCTGAGCCTTTAAATAAAAGTACTTATGTTGTAGAGTCATGTTGTGATGCCTTGTTGTATTTGCACATATCGAGCATATTGTGTGTATGATTGAAATGCTTGGTATGTGTGGGATCTGACTATCTAGTTGTTTATTCTTAGTAGCCTCTCTTACCGGGAAATGTCTCCTAGTGTTTCCACTGAGCCTTGGTAGCTTGCTACTGCTCCGGAACACTTAGGCTGGCCGGCATGTGTCCTTCTTCGTTCCTGTGTCTGTCCCTTCGGGGAAATGTCACGCGATGGATACCGGAGTCCTGTTAGCCCGCTACAGCCCGGTTTACCGGAGTCCTGCTAGCCCAGTGCTACAGCCCGGATCCACTTGCTGATGACCGACACGTTCGATGCTGGGTCATGGATGCCTGTCCCTGTAAGTCTGTGCCACTTTGGGTTTACGACTAGCCATGTCAGCCCGGGCTCCTTACCATATGGATGCTAGCGACACTATCATATACGTGTGCCAAAAGGCGCAAACGGTCCCGGGCAAAGGTAAGACGACACCCGTGGGAATACCGTGCGTGAGGCCGCAAAGTGATATGAGATGTTACATGCTAGATCGATGTGGCATCGAGTCGGGGTCCTGACAGCGTTGGCATCAGAGCCGGACTGCCTGTAGGTTCTCCAAGCCAAACTGGTCGATGTTGAGTCTAGAAATGCTTTAGTTATATGTAGGGGAATTGATTGTGGGATGGTACGTAAGGCTCTTTTTACTCCTTTACCTCATGGCATTCTGATCCGAGTCAGTCTATTCTTCCACCGGGGCTTAAGGACTAGGATCTCTTCTCTCTATCAGGTTCACGTGTTACTAATCAGTAGTACCTTATAGGTTTGATGGATACAAGCCTAGTTCAGCCCTACTAGCCCATTTTGTGCTAAGATGGACCCAGAACCTTGATATGATGTTGTTGAGTGTCTATGCAATTCTTTGCAAAATGCCTCAAAATCCTTTTGAGCATTTACAGTCGTTGTGCTGTCCAATTTCTGCTAGGAATTCTAATGTTTTGTGTTTATCATGTTCAGATGGCTTCCCGTCCTCAGAATCAAGTGGTTCGTTTGACTCGATGCCTAGATGTACCCGGCCATACTGCCATGTTGGTCAGGGTAATGACTGAGGCAGGATACCGTTGGTATCCTGAGTACACGGTCGAAGAGCAATTCCGAGACTTTAATCAAAGTCAATATTTTTGCACTGTCAGGATATTTTCATCTTATCCTGGATCTACTGAGCCCCTCCACTGTTCCTATGGACTCGGGGTTACTATTGAGAGGGCTGTGCAGGATGCTGCCTACTCTATGATGACCATCATGCGAGTCAGGACTGGCCTATTTCGGGACTCCGACTTCCGATATATGCCAGCTTCACTCCCGGGAGCACAAGGGTATCTCCAGGCTATCTATGCTGACTCCACTTAGGAGGATTCACTAACCCGCACCACTGCTCAGTTGCTTGAAGACAAGGACCGTGAAAATCGGGCCTTGAGACTGGAGCTTTTCAATACCCGTGCTGATCATTGGGCCACTTTGACTCGGTTTGCACCGGCTGTGCAAGCGGGATATATGGATATGCGAGATCTCTATCCTGTGAGATCTGCTCTGCCAGACATGATGGATTGGCGTGATGTAGGAGGCATCACCCCACCTCGTGGTCCCCGCAGGCCACCATTTGTTGGTCCAAGACCTCATCCTAGCCCCTATGGTCCACAAGCTCCACGGGACCGACTGTTTCCGGATGATCACGTTGAGCTTCCAGGCTATGGTGGTGACTTCTATGAGGACTACTACGGAGCTGTCTGAGTTAGTAGTAGTATCACTAGTAATGTAATAGTTGTATTTCCACCGTCCTGCGTGACTCGTGGGATATGACTTAGCTTGTACCACCTTCCGGAGGTGTAGAAAAATAATGTATAGGAGCTTGGAATTCCTCCGATGAGATGTAATCTTCCTTTCACCGTAGTAGTACTTTGTTTGGTTTTGTACTAAACCTTGTATGGTGTCTATGATGATGGAATAAAAGAAGCAGTTTCTGTATCTACCATGTCATACGGATGATCATCTTACATTCCAAGTTATCCATTACATTCTACATTTCTATGTCAGAATCTTATCATCCTGGACTAAACCATTGTCTTGTTTTCATAGGATGGTTAACACCCGCACCAACCCTGCTCCCCCAGAGCAGGACGAAGGCAGCAGAGTTGGGGAAACAAACGTGCCTCACCCACCTTCTCTGGCCGAGGTTATGCTAGAAGCCGAGAGAAACAAGCGGGAGACCAACCGTTTGTTGGAGCGCATCGAGCAAAACACAGCACACCATCAGAGGAATAACTTGGTGTCGCTCAACGACTTCATCAAGTTACATCCACCCACTTTCCACCACTCCGTCGAGCCTCTCGACGCTGATGACTGGCTTCGCAGTATTACTCACAAGCTACGCTCTGCACTCGTAGCTGAGGCTGATAAGGTCACATTTGCTGCATATCATCTTGAAGGCCCCGCCAGTCTCTGGTGGGAGAACTATGGAGCCATGCGCCCAGTGGTCCAGGTCACTACTTGGGCTGAATTCAGCGAGGCTTTCCGTGAACATCACATTCCGGAGGGTCTTATGGACCGTAAACGTGAGGAGTTCTGCAGTTTCACTCAAGGTCGACTCTCTGTGGATGCATACAACAGGGAGTTCGGTAACCTAGCACGGTATGCAACTGAGGAAGTTTCCACTGATGCCAAGAAGCAAGCAAGGTTCCGCAAGGGACTTAGCCCTGAGCTTCGCCGTGACCTCCGTCTGCATGAGTGCACATCTTTTCAGAAGCTTGTTAACAAGGCCATCAATGTTGAGTCGGGTCAGTCTGATTATGAAGCAACACGCAAGCATGGCCGCGACATGGGTTCCTCATCCGGTGCTGGTCCACAGAAGCGCCGGGTGTGGGTGCCTAACACTGCCCTGCCACCCAGGTTCACACCGAGGCCATCCTATCAGGCGCCTCGTCCAGCTCAACAGTATGCACCAGCCAAGCCCTATGGTGGGCCAACCAACAATGCTCCTCCACGCACCAGCTCCGTGACATGCTTCAAGTGTGGGGAATCGGGCCACTACCTGCGCGAGTGTCCCCAGACCAACCCCAACCAGTCTGGAAAAGCTGTTGGCCGTGGCAAGCCGACAGGGAAAGTGTTCTACGCCAAGCCGGCCACCGCTGCACGTGGCCATGTCAACTGTATCTCTGCTGAAGAAGCTCAAGAGGATCCAAACGTCGTTCTTGGTACGCTCCTTGTTAACTGCCACCCGACATCTGTTCTTTTCGATACTGGAGCCTCTCATTCATTTATATCCGAGAGCTATGCTCGACTGCATAACACCACATTCTGTGAGATGCCCACCTCTATGGTAATTCAAACCCCGGGATCCAAATGGCAAACTTCTAGAGTAAGCCATGGGAATGAAATTCAAGTCGACAGACTTGTTTTTCTCGCATCTTTGATAGCTCTCAAATCTTCGGATATTAATATCATCTTGGCTATGGACTGGATGTCAGCCCATCATGCTAAGATTGATTGCTTCTCTAGGACTGTTCAACTCACACATCCTTCGGGAAAGATAGTCAATGTCTTGACCCGAGTAGCCAAGCGACAGCTATATTCTCTTAACGCCAGTCCGTTGCCAGACCTCGAAGACGTTCCGGTAGTCCGTGACTTTCCGGATGTCTTTCCAGAGGAATTGCCAGGTGTTCCACCTGACAGAGATGTCGAGTTCGTGATAGATCTCATTCCCGGAACTGTCCCAATTTCTAGAAGACCCTATAAGATGGCACCACTAGAACTATCCGAGCTTAAGACACAACTCGATGAGTCCTTGAAAAAGGGTTTCATCCGTCCTAGTTCGTCTCCATGGGCTTGTCCCGTTCTCTTCGTCAAGAAGAAGGATGGTACGGATCGGATGGTTGTAGATTATCGACCAGTCAACCTGGTCACAATCAAGAACAAGTATCTGCTCCCCAGGATCAACGATCTGTATGATCAGCTTGCTGGATCCTCAGTCTTCTCCAAAATGGATTTGAGGTTGGGCTACCATCAAATCAAAATCAGGAATGGGGACATTCCTAAAACGGCCTTTGTTACTCGTTATGGCCAATACGAGTACACCGTCATGTCCTTCGGTTTAACCAATGCTCCAGCCACTTTCTCTCGCTTAATGAACTCAATCTTCATGGAGTATTTGGATAAATTCGTTGTGGTTTACCTCGATGATATACTCATCTACTCCAAGAACGAGGAAGAACATGCCAAGCATCTAAGGCTAGTGTTGATGAAACTTCGAGAGCATCGCCTTTATGCCAAGTTCTCTAAATGCGAATTTTGGCTGCCAGAAGTGACCTATCTAGAACATGTAATTTCTGGTAAGGGTATTGCTGTCAATCCCGAGCGAGTTCAAGCCGTTCTTAATTGGACTCCACCTGAATCGGTCAAGCAAGTTCAGAGTTTCCTTGGCGTAGCGAGCTATTGTCGCCGCTTTGTCGAGAACTTCTCCAAGGTTGCTAAACCTCTAACTGAACTCCTCAAGAAAGATAAAAAGTTCGAGTGGAGTCCACAATGTGAGCACAGCTTTCAGGAACTGAAAAGACGCCTGACATCTGCTCCCGTACTGGTACCACCAGATTTCTCTAAGGACTTTGTTATCTATTGCGACGCCTCGCGACAGGGACTAGGTTGCATTCTCATGCAAGATCGTCACGTAATTGCTTATGCTTCACGGCAATTACACCCACATGAGGAAAACTACCCTACTCATGATCTAGAGCTTGCAGCTATAGTCCATGCACTTAAAACCTGGCGACATTACCTCCTCGGTAATCGTTGTGAAATCTTCACCGATCATCAAAGTCTGAAGTACATATTCACCCAACCGAATTTGAATCTCAGGCAAAGACGTTGGGTCGAGTTGATCATAGATTTCGACTTAGGGATAACTTACACCCCAGGAAAAGCCAATGTCATGGCTTATGCACTAAGTCGTAAATCTTATTGTAACAATCTGATGTTACAACAAAGTCAACCGCTTCTCCATGAGGAATTTCGGAAGCTTAATCTTCACATCATTCCTCAAGGATTTCTTTCCACCTTGGTGGCGAAACCTACCCTTACGGATCAGATCATCAAAGCTCGGAAGGTAGATCCGGGGATTTCCCATATCAAAAGAAACATAAAGAAAGGAGTTGCGAATTGTTTCTCCATTGATGATCAAGGAGTCGTATACTTCGGGAACTGCCTAGTGGTTCCTAAAATGCGAAACCTGAGGCGATTGATCCTTAAGGAAGCTCATGAATCTCCTCTCACCATTCATCCCGGTAGCACTAAGATGTATCAGGACCTACGCCAGAGGTTCTGGTGGACTAGGATGAAGAGAGAAATTTCTCAGTTTGTTGCTAGTTGCGACGTCTGTTGTCGTGTGAAAGCAGAGCATCAACGGCCTGCTGGCACCCTTCAACCTTTAGCTATTCCTGAATGCAAATGGGACAAAATTGGTATGGACTTCATCACCGGTTTTCCCAGGACCAAGAGAGGGAATAATGCTATCTTTGTCATTGTCGATCGTCTTTCCAAAGTGGCCATTTCTTGCCTGTTCGCGAGAGTATAACCGCTAGTCAGCTAGCAGACTTGTATATCTCCCGAATAGTATCCCTCCATGGTGTTCCATTGGAAATTAACTCGGATCGAGGAAGTCTCTTCACCTCTTGATTTTGGGAAAGTTTCCAAAATGCTATGGGAACCAGCCTTTCCTTTAGCACTGCCTTTCACCCTCAATCAAGTGGTCAAGTAGAACGTGTCAACCAGATTCTAGAAGACATGCTTCGAGCTTCTATTATCTCATTCGGAATGGATTGGGAGAAATGCCTTCCATTTGCCGAATTTGCTCATAACAACAGCTATCAATCTAGCTTGGGTAAAGCCCCCTTTGAAGTTCTCTATGGACGAAGGTGTCGAACGCCTCTTAACTGGACAGAAACCGGGGAAAGACAATTCTTTGGCCCGGATATGATCCAGGAAGCAGAAGAGCAAGTTCGCATTGTTCATGAAAAGTTGAAAACAGCCCAATCTCGTCAAAAGAGTCAATATGACCGAAAACATAAGGCTATGACTTTTGAGGTTGACGAGAAGGCTTACCTTCGGGTTACTCCTCTCAAGGGAACCCATCGTTTCGGTATCAAAGGCAAATTGGCTCCTCACTACATTGGAACTTTTCGCATTCTCGCTAAACGAGGAGAAGTTGCCTACCAATTGGAACTACCTCTGCATCTCTCCAGAGTCCATGATGTCTTCCACATTTCTCAACTCAGGCGTTGCTTCTCGGATCCTATCCGTGGAGTGGACCACGAAATGCTTGATCTTCAAGATAATCTCACGTACCGAGAGTACCCCATTCGTATCCTCGATCAAGCCGAGCGTACCACTCGACGTCATAATATCAAGTTTCTCAAGATTCAATGGTCGCACCATTCTGAGAAGGAAGCAACTTGGGAAAGGGAGGATCGTCTTCGACTTGAGTACCCCACCTTCTTTCCGGAGGAACCTAAATCTCGGGACGAGATTCTTTTGAGTGGGGGTGAGTTGTCACACCCTAGCTAGTTCATGCATTAGAGTGTTGCATCATGTCTATTTTTCTCAACAGAAACTTGAAATGGGGATGACAGAACCCCCAGCCCTCTCGGAAACCAACTAGGGTTTACTAAAAATATTTTCAATGAACCTGAAATGCCCTTCTAAAATGTCCATCATTTTTGCCCTGGTTCAGAACCTCTGCCAAAAGTGGTGCAAAATTTTCTAGGTCATCCTAAGGTCTTTGAATTAAATCATAAGTATTTGAGTTTGGGCATTTAAATTATATAAATTATTTTAAATGCTCAAATAATCCCAAACTAAAATGTTCCATTGTGGATATATTCCAGTTAATGGCCATGAGCAGTTTGGTGAATTTTGGAGTTGTTTAGGCATTTATAGTAAGTCCACAAAGTTACAGAATAAATAAAAATAGATAAATAAAAAGAGAGAGAGGGAACTAACCTGGCAGCCCACCAGCCAGCCCACCTAGCCGGCCCAGCCCAGCAGCCGCTCCAGCGAGCTACTTGCCTTCGCCAAGCAGGCAGGGAGGTGCTCAACGGCGGCACCAGCGTGCGCCACGCAGCTTCCTGCCGCCCTGCTTCCTCCCCTCGCCTCTATGCTGGCATGGACGACCCCCACGTCGTGCCCCGAACCCCGTGGACACATCCATTCTCCCCCTGCCTCTCTCCCTCGCTCTCCCGCTCCATGGCCGACGCCATCGTAGCCGCACCGTCGCTGTAGTCGCGCTCTCTGTCGTCCTTGTGTCGTGTCGTCGTGTCCAGGAGCTCCGCCGCCCTTCTCTTCGTCGAGCTAGCCGAGCCCCGAGCGCTCGCTTGCCCCGAGGCCTCTGCACCGACCTCGCCTGACTCCGCCATCGCCGGAGATCCCCTTCGCCATCGCCGCCGCACCAGCTCGTCCCCGACCGCGCCGTCTGCTCCCTCGGGACCGCCGTGAGCCCACCTACCTCTCCCTCCCTTTCCTTTCTCGCTCTCAAGCCCCGTAGCGACTGCACGTAGCTCACCCGCACGCGCCGCCGCGGAGTTCGTCACCGACATGACTCTGGCCATCCACTGGCCACACCACCATGTCCAACACACTCACCGCACTCGTAGGAACCCGTAGCACCTCACCACGAGCCTCGTCGTGCTCCGTAGCTTTGGGTTCTTCATCACCCGAACTCCGGCGACCGCCAAAATCATCGTCGGCGCCATTTCTGGCCACCCCGAGCTCAACCACCACCACCAAGAGCTGTGGCTTGCTTCCAGCTACACGTAGATGCCCTCCGTCGCTCATTTGGTCGCCGAAATGCACAAAACCACTCTCGCCGCCGCGTTCGGCCTCGCCGGCGGCTAAACGCCGGTGAGTTGACCCCGCTAACCCCTCGTTTGACCACGGGTGGGCCCAGTTTGACCCCCCTGGGTCAATGACAGGTGGGGCCCAGCCCTGTTAACTAATCAGGATTAGTTTTAATTAATATTTAGTTAAACTAATTACACTGACACACGGGACCCACTAGTCAGGGTTGACCTGGACTGTTCCGTTGACCGCTGACGTCATCCTGACGTAATGCTGACGTAATAATTTATTTACTGGAATTATTTTTATTCAGGAAATTCCAGGAAATACCACAAACTTCAAAAAATCATAGCAATTAATCTGTAGCTCCAAATGCAAAGTTTTATATATGAAAAATGATCAGAAAAATCCAATGTATCCATCTGTACTGGTTTCATGCATGTTTAAACAATTTAACCTACTATTTAGTACAGAACAAGATAAAGCACTAAAAAGGGCCACATATGAGTTTGAAACTTGAATCTTTGGTTCACACTAGTTCAAACCCATCTGGTCTTAGTTGCATTAGCCCAACACACTCATTTTGCCATGTCTCATGCATGCATCATATTGTTGCATATTGTTTGGTGATGTTTGTGTATTGGTGCTCTTTGCGTCAGGTTCTGCCTCCGAGGAGTACCACGATTACCCTAACGAAGAACAATACCAGTGCACCGACCCATCAGGCAAGCAGCCAACCATTTGATCATATCGATACAATCCCATGTTCTCACTTCTGCTCTCTTTTACTGCATTAAGACAACGCGTTTCAAACTGCTGTGTGCTATGGTAATTGTACCCATTTCCTCTACATGACTTTTCATTGCCACAGTAACTAGATGAAACCCACTAGCATGTGTAGGAGTTGATTGAGCCATATGTATGTGTTGTTCCTACCTTGCTATGTCTGCTATGCTTAGAGTCGTGTCAGGTCTGGTTCATCTGGGTGATGGGCTAGAGTGAAATGATCATGTGGATATGAGAGTAAGGTGTTGAACACGATTTGGTAAAGGTATCGATGAGAGGCCATGTAGGAGTACATGGTGGGTTGTTTCATTGAAGCCGACCCTAAGCACTGAGATCTGTATGTGTGATTTAAGATTCAGCTACTACCATGCATTGGGCCCGAAACCAATGGACCCACTCGGCTTCTTATTCACCCTAGTCCTCTGTCCAGGAGTTGCAAGTAGTTTCTGGTGTTTGTAGCCTACTGGAGGCCGTGGACAGCGCTGACCGCGGGGGTGGGCTCTGATGCGGTAGGTACGTGGCACGGTGTACCGGATACCCGTTAGGTATCTCGGGAACCCTGTACACATCGTTCGGGGCCATATGTGGAAACCTCGGCCGGACTCCCTGCAGATGGAACCTGGATAGGCGATAAACCTGGACTAGAGACTTAGGTGTTTATGTAAGTCGTGGCCGACACCCACGTTGGGCTTCCGCTTGAAGGTTGTCGGGTACATGTCGTGTAAACGGCGGTAAGTGGTCAGAGCGTGTATGAAGAAGTACACCCCTGGAGGGTTAACATCATCTATTTGAATAGCCGCGTCCGCGGTAAAGGACTACTTAGTTGCCTATACAGTTCATAGACAAGTAAATGGATACTACTAAAAATCTCAAGATAAGCGTGAGTGCCGAGGATGGCTCTTCCGTAGGATGACGGAGGTGGATCCTCGGTGGTGTATTGAAGTGGTGAGTAGTGGACTCGAGGGCGCAAAACCATTTCAAGTTGGTGTCTCGTAGGATAGCTTAGCCAAGAGTCAAAGCTGGCTTGCTGCAATAGCCCCACCAACCCTTCTTGATAATGTGCATGTATGTAGGATCTGATGTAAGTCTTGCTGAGTACCTTTGTACTCATGTTGCTTTAATTTACATTTTTCAGAAGACGCTGCAACCCCTTCTGATGGGTTCTTCGTAGACGTTGACATCGATGAGTAGACTGAGGCCCAGGTGGTGATCCTGAGCTTGTGAAGGACCATGTAGTATAGCCAGGCTTCCCCAAGCCTCTTTTGTTTTACTAGTTGTCTGTACTCAGACAAGTTACTTCCGCTGTTAGATTGTATGCTTGTATGACTTGAATGTGGGTCGTGTGACCCGTACTTGTGTGTGTGCTATGTATGGCTCTCTGAGCCTTTAAATAAAAGTACTTATGTTGTAGAGTCATGTTGTGATGCCTTGTTGTATTTGCACATCTCGAGCATATTATGTGTATGATTGAAATGCTTGGTATGTGTGGGATCTGACTATCTAGTTGTTTATTCTTAGTAGCCTCTCTTACCGGGAAATGTCTCCTAGTGTTTCCACTGAGCGTTGGTAGCTTGCTACTGCTCCGGAACACTTAGGCTGGCCGAAATGTGTCCTTCTTCGTTCCTGTGCATGTCCCTTCGGGGAAATGTCACGCGATGGATACCGGAGTCCTGTTAGCCCGCTACAGCCCGGATCCACTTGCTGATGACCGACACGTTCGATGCTGGGTCATGGATGCATGTCCCTGAAGTCTGTGCCACTTTGGGTTTACGACTAGCCATGTCAGCCCGGGCTCCTTACCATATGGATGCTAGCGACACTATCATATACGTGTGCCAAAAGGCGCAAACGGTCCCCGGCAAAGGTAAGACGACACCCGTGGGAATACCGTGCATGAGGCCGCAAAGTGATATGAGATGTTACATGCTAGATCGATGTGGCATCGAGTCGGGGTCCTGACATATAGAGATTCAGCAAAGTTCATAAAAATATTCCAAATATCCTTCGGGCAACTGTGATAGCTGCCCTCCACTCCAATGTGCGCAACCGTCGGATTCGTTCTAAGATGAACATGTGGTTTCCCAAGACTATGAAGGAGCTCTACACGTTGGTGGATAAGTGTGCTTGGATGGGGAGGGAAGAAAGTTGCCTGGATGGGAAGATTGCATCAATATTGATATAGAGGACGATGATGAATCAACCAATTAGAAGAAGAGCAAGAGGTGTAGTAAGAAGCGGAGGGATAAGGAAGTAATGACTGTTGAAGGATCGGGCAACCCTAGTACCGGCAAGACCGCCAAGGCTGAGGTCCCTGGCAAGGAGACTGCCGTGTGTGCTGATTGTCGAGAAGCTGCGGCTACCGAGAAGGCTGGGAAGGGAAATGGCTGTAGTGCAAGATCCATCGGACCAAGGGCCACGACCTTGAAGAGTGCTATCAGGTTGAGCTGTTGGTCAAGAGACAAAGAATAGAGTATGAGAGGCGTGATAAGTAAAAAGGTCAGAATGTTGCTGGCAGTAAGGGCCGAGGTGGTGAAGTAAATCCCCTTGGCAAACCTATTCGGAACCAAGGAAAACTCGCCAGGGTTGAGAGAAGGAAGCCTGTGATGATGAGAGTGATGGAGGGGATGAAGACGAAACTAGTGAGCAAGAGTTACAGAAGGCCACTAACATCTTGTGCGTTGACGGTGGTGCATCTCTGCACACCTCTCACCGCCAGCTCAAGCGGTGGGCGCGAGAAGTCAATGCCGTGGAACTAGCACCAGTGGCCCGGAAGCCGCTCAAATGGTCCCTTACTCCCATCATCTTTGACGAGGAAGATCATCCTAGCCGTACCACTGCGGTAGGGTGCCTTCCATTGTTGGTTTCTCCAACAATTCTCAACCTCAAAGTCACGAAGATGTTGGTGGAAGGTGGGGCCGGACTGAATCATATTTCACCATAAGTTATTAGCAAGCTTCAGATAGCAGAGGAAGAGCTAGAGGTTACCGGCATGTTTGGAGGAGTTAATCATGGCAGGAGTCTTCCTAAGGGAAAGATCATGTTGTCGGTAATGTTTGGAGGAGAACTGAACTACCGGACTGAGAAGAGTGCTTGACATGGTCGATCTCTCCCTGCCGTGTAATGGGATTCTTGGACGCCCGGCTCTGGCTAAATTCATGGTGGCATCCCACTATGCCTACAATACCCTGAAGATGCCTCGCGCACTGGGAGTCATCAAAATCCCATAAGATGAGAAGCATGCAATTGTTCATGTGGCAAAGATGTACCGGGACGCGGTCGCGGTGGAGGCAGCGATAGCAGCAGTTCCCGCCAAAGAAACTAAAGGAAAGAAGAGGGATTGTAGGACCTCCGGCTAAGAGTCCGGGAAGCGTGCCCCCACCGAGTGCACAACACCCATTGACGACGTGCCAGAGTGTTCCAATAGCAAGAGATCCTAGGTTGCTACTCCACAAGTGAAAAAGACCGGCAGGGCTGGCTGGCGTTGATGGTACCTTCACTATCAGCGCCACCCTTGATGAAAAATAGGAAAGCGCGCTCATTGCCTTCCTGTGGGCGAATATCAATGTGTTTGCCTCGCAACCATCTGATATCATCGGTGCTCCCAGATAGGTAAACGAGCACCACCTTGCTGTCTGCCCACATGCCAGGACCTATCAAGCAGAATGTCCGGAAGCTGGCCTTGGATAGGCGGCAGTTTATTGCGGAAGAAATTAGGAAGCTTGAGGCAGCTGGTTTTGTCAGAGGAGGGTTGCATCCCATGTGGTTAGCAAATCCAGTGGTAGTCCGGAAGGCAAGCAGGAAGTGGAGGCTTTGCATTGATTTCACAGATCTAAACAAGGCTTGCCCGAAGGACCCGTTTCCCTTGCCGCATATTGATCAGATTGTGGATTCAACTTTAGGCTGTGATTTGCTCTCAATTCTGTATGCCTATTATGGATATCACCAGATCTTCATGTCTAAGGAAGACGAAGAGAAGACCTTGTACATCACCTAGTATGGTATATACTTCTTTATCTGCATGCCATTCGGATTAAAGAGTGTTGGGTCTACTTTTGCAAGGGCATTTCAGATTGGTTTTGAACCTCAGCTACACAAAAACATTGAAGCTTATATGGATGACATTGTGGTCAAAACCAAGGACATAGCAACTCTTATCCAGGATTTGGAGGAGACATTTGCAAATTTGTGCAAGATCAACTTGAAGCTTCACCTGGAGAAATGTGTATTTTGTGTTCCCTCCGGCAAGTTGCTTGGGTAATTTGTGTCCCACGGGGGGGTCGAAGCCAACCCCGACAAGATCAAAGCTATCGAGCAAATTCAAGCACCAAGGACAGTTAAGGATGTGAAGTGCCTAACAGGATGTGTTGCCGCGCTAAGTAGATTCATCTCCAAGTCTGCGGAGCGTGCCCTGCCGTTCTTCAAAATTTTGAAGAAGGTAGGTCCTATGAAGTAGACCCAGAAGAAGATGCAGCTTTGCAAGATTTGAAGTCCTACCTATCTTCTGTGCCTACCTTGGTTGGTCCCAAACCCCAGGAGCCGTTGCTCCTATACTTAGCGGAAACCAACCAAGTGGTCAGTGCAGCCTTGGTAGCATAGCGAGAAGTGAATGATGCAGAGAGTGAGCAGAGACCAGCAGGGTCAGACAAGGATTAGGACAATAGTGAGCAGACAACAAGGGCATCCCCAAGGACATGGCGAGGAAGAAAGTGGTGCAACGCCAAGTGTACTTCATCAGCTCCTTGTTACAGGGGCCTAGATCGAGGTACTCTGGCGTGCAAAAATTGATTTTTGGTCTCATCATGGTCTCAAGGAAACCACATCACTACTTCCAAGCCCATGAGAACATGGTTGTGACTCGTTTCCCATTGCAACGGATACTCCGAAACCCAGAGGCTACCGTCAAAATAGTGGAGTGGGCTTTGGAGCTATCTAGCTTTGGTTTATAGTTTGAAAGTACAGCAACTGCCCAAAGTAGGGCGTTGGCAGAGTTTATTGTTGAATGGATGCTAATCCGTGATGAGGAGGTGATGGGGACAATTATCCCCGGCAAGGAATCACCCCAAGAATGGATTATGTATTTTGATGGTGCTTTTCCCCTACAAGGTGCAGGGGCTTCCATGCTTCTTGTCGTCCCCTCCGGGCAGCACTTGAAGTACATCGTCCAAATGCATTTTGCATGGGAAGAAGGAACCAACAATACAACAAAGTATGAAAGGCTCCTTGCCGTGCTCAGGCACTACAAAAAAATACACTTCTGTGATGATACGTGTTTGTCATAGTAGGTCACGTTTTCTGTCATGCATGTACATCCATGACAATTTTATGACAGAATCAAGATAGTCATACCTATGTTGTTGTAGAAGTGTCCCATGACATTACTAAAATTATCATCACGGAAGTGTCCACTTCCATGACGATAAATCATGTGTCATAGAAGTGCTTTCGTCAAGGGTGACCGACACGTGGCATCCATGGAACAGGACGCTATTAAGCTATCGGGTCCAGTTTTGGATCTGATAACCCGCTAACAGCCACGACCAATGCCAATTTTCCACGTGTAAAATTATCATTGGCCGACGGAACCACATGTCAGCTCTGCGTTGGCATAGGTGTCACTCATCCAATGGTCGAGATGCGCCTATGATATGTTGACACGTGGATGGGCCCAAAAGTGGCCCATAAAGTTTAAATGGGTTGTTCCAACTAAAGGCCAACAAGATTTAGCGGACCATAATCGGCCGGCCCAGGTAAAGGCACTACAAAAAATAGACACATCCGTGACATTTTGGGTCGAACGAAAAAAATTCTGTCATACTTATGACACTTCTATGACGATAATTGTGACAAAACCCGGTATCATCATAGATGTGGTGGGCTCCTATTTCTATGACAAAAAATCATGACAGAAAATGGGCTTTTTGTCCTGGGCGAGCCGGAGACACAGCTGCATGACATTCTTTGGGCCATCCATGACGGAAAAAACCATGGTAGAAGCGAGGGCGAGGAAAATTTCGGTGATTTCCCGGTTATGGTGGGTGGTCGGGGGCCGAGTGATGCACATTTCTCTCATACACATACGTGCATGTGTGCGAGGCGTTGGGCTCTATCTGAACCTGAGAGAGGCTTTGGGCTCTAACTGAACCCGAGAGATTGCACTGCAGGATCGATGGCTGTTAACTGAACCCGATCGAGCGATTCCTTTGCTATTGCTGCTAACTGAAGCCAATCGATGCTGCCTCTGGATGAACAGTGAGCATTGCAGGGGGGTGGGGGTGGGGGTGGATGAACAGTGAGCGGTGGGGTGGATGAACAGGACCCCGTGGTGTTGCCTATGGATGAACAGGACCCCGATTGATCGAGCCGGTTAGGGCTGGAAGAACATGACCCCGTGGAGGGCTGGATGAACAGGACAACCCCGTGGAGGGCTGGATGAACAATAGATGGTGGAGGGGTGGATCAACAATAGCCCGTGGAGGGGCGGTTGAACAGGAGCCCGTGGAGAGGGCGTGGTTGAACAGTAGCCGGTGGAGTAGCGTGCGGTGGAGGCTGGTTGAACAGGAGCCCGTGGATGAACAGTCGCAGGTGAAGGATGGAGGAGGTCGACGGTGGATGAACAGTAGCCCGTGGAGGCTGGAGGAGGTCGACGGTGGGGATGAACAGTATCTCGTGGACTCCCGTTTTGCGGTACGCCACACCCCTCCCGATGTACAGGACCCCGTTTCTACTGTCGCACTCCAACACAAGTCTGTTTCCTCAGTTTTGTGGTACGCCACACCCCTCCCAATCAACAGGACCCTGTTTCGATTGTAGGAGGTCCAACACAAGTCCGTTTCCTCTGTTTTCCGGTATGCCAGACCCCTCTCGATGAACAGGATCCCGTTTTGAATGTGGCCAGTCGAACATAAGGTCGTTTTCTCCGTTGTGCGGTACGCCAGGACTCGTTTCCATCGCCTGTTCCGTCCAAGCCGGTTGGCTCCCACCCGTTTTGTTGCCTCCCGATGAACACGACGCATTCTGTTGCCTCCCGATGAACACGACGCATTCCGTTGCCTCCCCATGAACACGACGACGATGCAGTTTCTCCATTCCGACCCAGCCATCTACACAAGCCCTAGCCGTACGTATGCACAGGCGTTAGAGACCCCACCCGTATGTACGTACGTGGCCGTATTTTCTATCTTGCACACTGGCCGCTGTACGTACGTGTACATGTTACGTGCGCGCCTCTACTACGACACATGCGCACCGGTACATCCACCAGTATGTACATACACGTTTGCGACCAGAATGACAACGCTACATACGCTTCAACCAGGTGGGTCCCGATTGTCAGGCACTTCCTTGCATGCAAAGATGTAGCTGGTGGGTCCCACCAGTCAGGGGGGCGAATCGTATTTTTTTCTTGGACGCACTTCCTTGTGTGCGAAGATGTAGCTGGTGGGTTGCAGTAGTCAGGGGGAGAATCTTTTTTTTGTGAAATACGGTGGCATGTCCGGTGGGTCCCTGTTGTCAGGTGGAGGAATAATTATTTTGCGCGTAATAAGGAGTCACTTCCTTGCAGCCGCCGTGGACCCAGCTGTCAGCCTCTCCACATACAGTACTCTTCCGATGGAAGTCGTTCCTTGACCATGTTGACCATGCCACGTGGGGAGCACCAAGCTGGTGGACGACGGTGATGCCTAGGAAGGGAACTATGTGGAGTCAGGGAAGACGCGGTAGTGGAAGCCCGTGCAGAGAGGAGTACGAGGGTTTACTGGTTCGGCTATGGTGTGAGGCTGCCGTCGCCACAGGGCCTGGCCAGCGGTGGGAATAGTAGGGGCGGTGAGGCCTCCGCGGCAGCACAACCAGCCACGGGAGGCAGGAGCATGCGGCACGACTGGTGCTGCTTTGGGCGGCTGGAGCAAGAAGACCAGAGGTTGAAGAAGCATTACGGCCGTTGGATGGACAACATACGGTCACTGGAGCTAGAATAGTTCATATTGACTAAGTTGACAAAGCCCTACGTCCCCGTCAACTTAGTAGGCCCACAAGTAAGCCTCACACCAAGGTGGGTCCCAGCTAGTAGGGGGAGTATTTATTTTTTGTGCTTAATAAGGAGGCACTTCCGGTGGGTCCGAGCTGATGCGGGGGGAACTTTTTTTTCGCAAAATATGGTGGGTCCACAAGTCAGCCACCAAATCTGCCAGGTCCTAGCTGTCATCTGGAGGAATAGTTTTTTTCACATTACAAGGAGGCACTCCCTTCCGCGCGAAGATACAGCCGGTGGGTCCCAACTGTCAAGGGAAGGAAACAGCTTAATAATGAGGAACTTTCCTTGTGTGCAACCATGGACCTCATGGGTCCCAGCCGTCAGGCTCTCACGTACAGTCCTCTTCTGATGACTCTCGTTTGTTGACCACGCCGCGCCGAGCGCAGTGAGGCGGTGGACGATGGCGAGGCCCCAGACTGGAACGACCCGGAGATGGGGAAGACGCAATGGTGGAGTCGCAGATGGAGAGGAGTGCAAAACTTGACTAGTTCAGGTGCGGGATGGGCCTACACTCGGTAGAGAATAACAGGAGGTGCGGAGTGGAGGGATGGCCTGGCTGTCGGCGGGGTAGCGTTTCGCTGCGAGGCGCGCAAAACAACGCCGCTGGACGCCGGAGGCTGGAGCAGGCGGTCCCGGCAGCGCTGGGGGGAAGAAGATGAGAGACTGAAGAAGAATGTCGGCCGTTGGATGTAAATCCAATGCCTTGCTTAGGCTTCGACCAACTGGCCCACATGTCAGCCAGTCCATTTGTTTTTTTAGTCCATTTGGTGGGCTGGGGGAAACAATGATGTAGCATCTATGCAGCCCATTTATATATATGGTAGAATTTAAGGCCCATTTGCATTTTTCTCGAAATCCGCGACTTACTGGGCTGGGTCAAAATATCATGTTGGGCTGATCGGAGAAATGTTACAAAAATATAAACACATGATTGCACGTCTATTACTGCATTGGTCAGTAAAATCTTTGCAAGCTTATGTACGCAATCACTAGGAGTTAACTTGCCAAGTTATATATAAACCATTATTATTATTATTATTTGTAAGAACTTTCAATTTATGAAATAAAATATCATTTTAATTTGATGAGTTAATATGACATGGGGTATTATTATTTTTTAGGTTGCGCGCTCATATTTGGGAAGACACTAGGCTCCTCTCCTAGACTTCTCCTTCGCGACCATCGCCAGTGGCCACTCCGGCCCCGGCGGCCACCTCTCCCCCCGCCGGTTTCCACTCCGGCACGGGCGGCCACCGCCTCTCTACCACTTTTCACTCCGAGGGTGGCAGCCACCAACCGTTTTTTGTTTCTTTGCGGGAGGAGTAGGGGCAAGGGAGATGGCCATGGATCCTCCATCTCTCAACTTTGCTTAAGATGAAGATTTTCAATGTTCGATGAGGCAAAAGTTTGGTCATCCAGTGGTATTTTCACCTGGCTTTCGTCAATGAGAGTTCACTTTGGTGGTTTCCTTCTGTCGTGCTCGATTTCGGTTGGATTGTCACACGGTTAGTATCACTCTTGAATCTTGTTTTGGTGGTTATCCTCAAGGGTTTCATGTGCATCATCTCACGGACAGAACTTTCAAGTTTTTTGTTGCTTCAAAAGCAGTGGGTTTTGAGATCTATTATCATGGCCATGTGGTTGAAAAGGATTTTGAGTTAGTTTTCAATCTTTGGGTTTTGGAGGCCCCAACTGGATGCGTGAAGAGCAACTATTTTATCGTGAAGAGGATGCTTCTTGGACTTTGGTAACTAGTGGTCCGCGCCCACGAACTGCCATAGACGATGTTTACGGCGATCAACTCCGGCCATCAGTTTTTTCTCTCCTTGTGAATATTCCGAGCTCTAGATATAATGTGGCCTTGGACAACAATGAGCCCTTAATGCTCAATCTTAATACCTCAGGAGAGGTTCATGCTGCGGTTTCATAGGGCGGCAATCAGGGATATTCAAATGACTTGCTTCAGTGCTATGCATGTGGCAAGATGGGCCACTTTGCTAGGGAGTGTCACGAGAAATGGTTACCTGGGCTTTTTCCATTCCTTCTGTTTGCAACTTTCCCCAGCCCACCTAACGAGGCATGGTACATGGATGTGGTCAACGACTGGTTTAAGTCTACTGGCCTGGCCCGCGACCCCTCGGTGGTTTCCTCTTTTAGCGAGCTCTGTTTGGGATCTTTCCCTCATTGGTAGCCTCGTTTTGCACTTGCCTCCTCAACTTCTACGCACTACTCCTCTGTTTCTCCATAGTACAAAAACTCTGCTCCCGTCACCTCGAGCTTAACATCGACGGTGAGCGCTCGTGCGGCGGCTCCGATGGTCAACATTCCTATTGACCCATGCCCCGTTGTGCCCCATGGCTTCCATATTCAGCAGGTTGAGGGCCGCAATGGGGTGGCTTGGGTGGTGCTTCCGCAACGTCCTCGTCGCCATGAAGATTGGGCGGTTGCGACCGTCCATCCCCTCCCTGCTGATGCTCCTTTTCCCAATGTAAGAGATGTTCTTGAAGAGTTTATAGTTGAGCATAGGCAGTTGGGGTTGAGGGACATTCAGCGATGCCCGTTTGGAGAGGCATATGTGCGTCTTACGAGGGTTCAAGACAGGGATAAGTTGGTGCTAGATAGCGCACATGAATTTGGTGATGTGTTCATTTCATTTGTGAAGCATGATGACGGCAGAAACCACAGGCGGGTCCATTTCAATAGGACTGTTTGGTTACTTCTGATGGGAGGTCCTTTTGATTTTTGCAACACTGAAGATTTAGCCTGTGCTGTCAGTAAGTTTGGCCATATGATCTCTTGGGACAAGGAAGATGATCACATGGGGTGTATTGTGGTCAAAGCTCGAGTTACGAATCTAGATATCATTCCCAAAAGTACGAGATGGCCTGAAGGGGATGAGTTTGAGGAAGATAGCTGGTCTTCATCCATTGAAGTTCTGGCAAGCGAGCTTCTTGGTGGGGGCCCGACAGATGACGATCCTATTCCTTCTGACAACATGGACCCACACCCATTGCTTGAGAATGTTGTGCCTGGAGATGGCTTCCATAATGCTGCTCTCAACAGCAATCCTATGGATGTTTAGAATGAGGAGAATTGGGATAATTGGAATGTACACCAGCTGGATAATCAGAATGCAGTACTTGAAGATCTTCTGGATGCAGTTCAGCAAGAAGAAATGGCCTAGGCAGATGGGGAAAAACTGCTTCTTGCACTTAGTAACAGTAGCTTATCTTCAGACATGTCTTTTTCTGAAGGAGATAATACAAACCTCCTTTTGCCACCTATAGCAGTTGGGAACTTTCACCCTAGGGTTGCTGAGCGTGCTGTTTTACCTCCTCCTGCCATTGTGGTTGCCAATGGCCTACAGAACATTATCTAGGCTAATCAATCTGATGATGAGAAGCCTCATTTGCTGCAAGGGCAAAACCTGGATACTGCAATGATTTATGTGGATCTTCATGATCAAGATGCTGCAAACCAACTGCAGCATGTTGCAGTCAGTCCTCCTACTAGGATTCATGAGGCAGCTGGCACTGCAATTGTTTCTGAAGCTCAAGAAATGGATTCTCTCTCTCCTGTAGTGCAATTGGGAGCTGCCTTGGGGTCTGGCTTGGTCCCAACCTTGCCTTAGGGAGATCCTATGGTGGATCTTTAAGTGAGGCAATTCATTGCAGCTCTAGCCACAACAATACTTCTAGAGGAAGCCTAGAGCCAGTTGAAAACATGGGGGATCTTTAGTCTGGGCTTCAAGGTAATTGGGTTAATCAAATAAATGAGCATTTCAGCATGGCACCTTCTCTTCTTAGTTTGAAATGCATTCAGATGCCTACAACTGCTAACAATCACCATGTTGTCTCTGAAGAAGGCCTGCTACTGTGGAAAAAACACTTTCAAGTGCTCTCATTGGAAAACAAGAGCTCTTTCTCTACCAACATTCCTATAAGTTGGTTTAATTTCATTGTCCACCTTCTACTGTCTCCTGATAAGTTTGACTGGACTATCAATATGCTAAAGTCTGGAATGCGGGAACTTTTCTCTGCCATGGAGAACATGGATCAAGCTATTATGTTTCACATACCTGATAAGTGTCCTACCGCACATGCACCTATTTGTGAGGCAATTGAGGAACATCTTGCCAAGGACAAGGACAAAGAGAATATTGGAGTGGCTTCCAATATGCAAGATGTGGAGTCCCAGGTTCTTCTGCAGCCTTTTGGCCCTGACAATTTGAGGAAGAGAAGGAGTGGAAAAACTCCCCTGGTTAAAACAGAGGTAAGGAGAAGTGATAGAATTAAGAAGGATAATTTTGGTTACAAAAGAAACTCCTGCTCAAATAATAACTGTCTACCTTGCAATGTTGTACCTCCCATCATACAAAAATCAGTTGTTAAAAATCTCACTGCCTCTTTCTGTAAGGTTGCTGAGACGGAGCTGGAGGATAAGCTGGCTAACAAGCCCAAGAGAAGGCAAGATGTTGTTTTGGAAAAGTGCGCTTGGCCAAAGGAGAAAAAAATACCTCCAACTCTCCATGATGATAGCTGCCCTTAGTTGGAGTAGTGTTGTGAGGGGTAGTGTGTTTGGACCCTCATCTTCTATTTTGGATATCTCACTGAATGGTGTAAGCCTTGGATGCTGGTAGTTTATGAAACTTGTTTACCTGGTGATGTACTATCTTAATAGAACTTCTGTGATGTATGGTTATTGGATGCTCAGCTGGTCATGTGATGTGATGAGGCTCAGAGTCTTGTGCCACCTTCTCTTATTTTTGGTTGATCAAGTGCTGGTGCTTGATTACTGGTGCAAAAACCACATTTGTATCAGTGAATAATACAAACAAAAACTGGAATATTCTCAACTGGAATATTAGAGGGATGAATTCTGAGGACAAATGGTTGGCCTTAAGGCAGAAAATAGATGAGAGTGACTGCAATATTCTGTGTCTTCAAGAAACAAAGAAAGAGACCTTTGACACATCTTACATTAAAAACTTTTGTCCTGATAGAATTAATAAATTTGCTTTCCTCCCCTCTGTTGGAGCTTTTGGGGGTCTTCTAGTGGCTTGGAATGGTTCTCAGATTGCTGGAAAAGTTATTGCCCAAAACAGATTCTCACTTTCAATTCAATTTACCAGTTTTCTCTCAAATCATTCTTGGATTCTTTCCAATATATATGGGCCATGTGACACACATGACAAAATTGAGTTCATTAATTGGTTTTTGAATATTCACATGCCTACTGATGTGGACTGGATTCTCATGGGAGATTTCAATCTTATGAGGGCTCCGTCAGATAGAAACAACCCTGGTGGAGATGTTAATGACATGCTTATGTTCAATGAGGCAATCAGTAACCAAGGTTTAGTTGAATTGCCTTTGCATGGTAGAAAGTTCAGTTGGAGTAACATGCAACATGACCCTCTTTTCGTCAAGCTTGATTGGTTTTCTACATCTTCTTCCTGGATGACCTCTTTTCCAAACACCATTGTGCTCCCTCTTGCAAAGCCTATATCTGATCATCTGCCCTGTGTTATAAAAATTGGTACTTCTATTCCAAAAGCAAGAGTGTTTAGATTTGAAAACTTTTGCTTGCAACACTCTAATTTTAAGCAGGTGGTTGTTGCTGCTTGGAATATCCCTGTGGGTAATCTTGATGTTGTCAAAAGCTTGAATGCTAAGTTTAAGAACTTAAGGAGAGCTTTGAAGCTATGGGACGGATCTCTATCTTGTCTTAAATCTCAAATTGAAAAACTAAATGAGCTCATTTTTCTTTGGGATTTCTTTGAGGAGTTTAGAGAGTTGGACATTCATGAATGGGATTGCAGGACTATTCTTAAAGAACATCTTCTCATTCTTTTGAGGAACCAAAAGATCTATTGGAAGCAAAGGGGGAAAATCAAGGGGGTGAAATTTGAGATGAAAACACCAAAAATTTTCACACTAAAGCTTCCATAAATTACATGCATAATCACATTTGATGTACTCCAAAATGATGACCAAGTTGAAATATCTGATCATGCTGGGAAAGCTGCAATACTATGGAAAACTTATAAGAAAAGAATGGGCACATCTAAAAAAACATCTATGCACTTTGACTTGGATTCCTTGTTTGGATAGACACAAGATTCAACACTTTTGGATAACCTGGAATTACTTTTCACTTAGGAAGGAATTAATGATGTAGTCAAAGATCTCCGAGTGGACAAATCACCAGGTCCTGATGGTTTCAACAATGAATTTTTTAAATCTTGCTGGGACATTATTAAAGGAGATGTGCTCAAATTCATATATGATTTTCATGCTGGGAAAATTTCACTTGAGAGCTTAAACACATCATACATCACCCTTATTCCCAAAGGGAGTACTCCTTATATAGCAAATGATTTTAGGCCAATCTCACTCCTGAACTGATGTCTGAAACTAGTCACTAAACTGTTGGCAAACATGTTACAAAAAGTGATTCTCAAGTTGGTTCACATCAATAAATATGGCTTTCTTAAAGAAAGATCCATACATGAATGTTTGGGTTGGGCATATGAATATCTACACCAATGTCATAAGTACAAGGAAGAAATTATTGTCCTTAAATTGGACTTTGAAAAGGCTTTTGACACCATTGAGCACTAGGCAATTTTGGATATCTTAAAGGCCAAAGGTTTTGGAGACAGATGGATTATCTGGATCAAAATGTTGTTCACCTCTTCATCATCTGCTATCTTGCTCAATGGTGTACCTGGCAAAAAGTTTTATTGTCTTAGAGGTGTTAGACAGGGAGACCCTCTGTCACCCCTTTGATTTGTGCTTGCTGCAGACCTACTCCAGTCAATCCTCAATAGGGCCATGCACCTGGGTTTACTTACTTCTCCCTTGCAAGTGGAATCATGTACTGATTTTCCAATAGTACAGTATGCAGATGACACTCTAGTTCTCCTTCAAGAAGATGCAAAGCAGCTTCACTACCTCAAAGCCCTACTCAATACTTTTGCAGATGCTACTGGCCTTAAAGTGAACTATAATAAATCAAGCCTTATTCCAATCAATGTGCCAGAAGAGAAGGTGGAGATTTTGACAAATACATTTGATTGCAAAAAGGAAACTTTCCCCATACAATACCTGGGAGAACCTTTAGGTCTTCATAAGCCTACTATTGAACAATGCTTCCCTCTTGTCACAAGACTGCAGAAGAAACTTGTGGGTTTGTCTTCTTTCATGACAATGGCTGGGAGATTGTTGCTGGTGAAATCTGTTTTAAACTCCTCCTGATCTATCTCATGGGATGCCTTGATGTGCATGTCACTATGAAAATTCAAGCTATCAAGTATTTGAGGCATTGCCTTTGGAGAGGCCCTGACCCAGAGGATCACAGGCCTGCCATGGTGGCCTGGAGCACTGTTTGTCGACCAAAAAATCAGGGTGGTTTGGGGGTAATTGATATCTTTGTCCAAAACAAAGCTCTGTTACTAAAGAATCTGCACAAGTTTTATAACAGACACAACATTCCATGGGTCAACTTGATTTGGGAATCCTATTACAACAATGATTTGTTTCCTGGCAGTAGTTGGATTGGATCTTTATGGTGGAAGGCAAACCTTAAGCTCATTGATAACTTCAAATCTTTGGCCAGATGTAACATAGGAGATGGAAAAAGTGCTTTATTTTGGTCTGATTTATGGCACTCAGCTTGTTTGCAAGACATGTTCCCTCACCTCTTCTCTTTTGTGAAAAGCAAGACTACTAGTGTTCACACCATTATACATACTGAATTCCTAGAGGATCTGTTCCATTTACCTCTGGCTGTGCAAGCTTTCTAGGAATTTGAGGCTATGGAAGACATTTGTATAGCTTTAAGGGCCTCTGACACCCTGGATTGCACTCATACCTGGAGTTACATTTGGGGAAATGAGCAATTATCAATTGTTAAGGCCTATAAAGTGATGATGGGAGTTAAAATAGTGCCCCAATAATTCAAATGGATTTGGAACAGCTCCTGTCAGCCAAAGCACAAGGTGTCCTTTTGGAGACTCCTTCATGACAGGCTCAATACTAGGAATCTTCTAAGAAGGAAAACTTTTCATCTGGACACTATAACTGTGCTGTCAATAATTGTCCACATGAGGAAACACTACAACATCTCTTTTGGACCTGCCCTTTTGCAGCCCAGTGTTGGGATCTGATATGTTCCTCAAGACAGGCCAATGTTTCAGTACTTGAAGCCTTTGTCGACCTCAGATAGAAACTTCATGTGCCCTTCTT
This sequence comes from Triticum aestivum, assembly GCF_018294505.1. Lineage (NCBI taxonomy): Eukaryota > Viridiplantae > Streptophyta > Magnoliopsida > Poales > Poaceae > Triticum > Triticum aestivum. The sequence continues at coordinate 154,317,543 of NC_057804.1, forward strand.
CATGGAAATCATCATCCTAGCTTCTTGGGCTGTTTGGATCTCAAGGAATAATTTGACCTTTCAAGCAATTCAACCTAGTATTCAGAGATGGAAAGTTATCTTCTTGGAATAGCTTAACTTGCTCAGATTTAGAATCAAGAAGAGCTATGTTGGGGCCTATTGTTCATGGCTTGACAATCTTGTTTTGTAATCCTTGTAGTTAGTTTTTTATGTTTTTATTTTCTTTTGGCTTATCTCAAGCCTTTGTACTCTGGGACCGTTGTTCTTTCTTTATACAATATAAAAATTGCAGTGGGGTTTTGCCCTACTATGTATAGTCAAAAAAATTATTCTTTAGGCTAGACGTGGGACAGTTGAGTTGGTTCTAGGGAAATGTACTGAGAGAAAACTCAGTTTACATCAAAAAAGAAAGAGGAAGGAAATTCAGATATAGGATTAATGAAAATAAAAAAATATAGGAAGTGGGAAGGTCTATAAAATGGTTGGACGAACGACAGGTTTAATGGAACCTTATGCTATTGTAGACAAGCTAGGTTGAAGGCCTAGAGGCCGCTAGATCCAAAAAAGTTGAAACATGTCGTGGGCTGCCCATGTTAAAAAATTGAGACCAACCCAAGGGCTAACCCTCGTTGGCATTTTATTATAGGAGAAACTCTGCGAGCACCACACGTCCAAGTAGGGACTTGAACTCGGGTGGGCTGGCAGCAACCTCAAGCTGCCCAGCCAACGGGTCAACGGCCCGTCCTCGTGGGCTGCCCATGTTAAACAATAAAACCTAGGCCATGGACCTGGTGGGCCAGGGACTGTCAGCCTGTCGACGAACAGTTGTCTCCCGATTCCTCTTATTTTGCGGACCATGTTGGGAATGACAAACGGCGGCGCCACGGTGACAGCACCAAGGTGGAGGAGGACATCGAGACCATGGACCGAACGAACCAAAGAGGGGAAAGACGATGACGGTTTACTTGTTCGGATGCAGGGTGGCCGGTGGAGCTCCTTGGTATCATTGTCTTCTTTCATGTTTGCGTAGCAGGGGTTGATGATGGTCTCGGCGAGGTCAACCATGGAGTCCTTCTCCTGCCCGTTGCGACGATCTTGTATTGCTTCTAGATGTTGACAAGCTTGCTGCACCAGATGGCCGAATCATCACGTTCTTCCTTCTCTCCACTGTAGCGAAGGTGCAGCTGACGTTGCCGATGAAACGGGCGAATACTACAGAACCTCTGATGGCCCTACAGTAGTGGTAGACGAGAACCTCGTCGCATACCTGGGTGACCGCGATCCACTGGTCCCTGTCAGGAGACGAATGGATGGGCACAAGTTCTAGTCCTGCGACCTTGTACTTTCTCGTCCTGTAGGTACTGCTTGAACTCGGTGAGGCAGAGCTTCACCGAGTCCGGATCATTGGTGTACATCACATTCAACTTGGTGCCGCCATGGGACTGAATGGAGAACTCAACGGTGAACTCCTTGCTGAAGTCCATATCCAGCAGGCTCACCCCCTCGGATCGCCATTGGAGTCTCTTCAAGTGAACGAGTGAGTAGGCGGCAACAACAGTTCATTTTTCAGCTCTTGGGGAACTGGATTCAACAGTAAACTGAGTGTAGAGGCGACAACAGTTACGACCCCTCCCTCACCCACTACACGCCCTATAGAATATGCACCCTCGGCGCATTCAAATGCCTCCTTCAAGAAACCTATTCCGGCCACACACGTCGGTTCACGAGCGAGTCTGTATTGGTACCGTAATAACAAGTGTTAGTGGCCAGTTTACTTAAATTTAATTAGCTTCAATTAAAATGTATTCTTAAAACAAGCAATGCATAGGCTCGTTCTATCAGTGCCACAGGATCAACATGCACAACAATTAGAATTATTATTCTCAGGACGCACATGATCAGCACATTTGCCGCACTTTTACTCAGACAATACTACCAAGTTTGAACAGTTTGTTATGGTTCCTGTCCTCTGCGTCATCATGTCGTGTTTTCTAGCTTGCAAGATTCAAAACCAACAAATAAGATTCAAATAATAAGTACAGCAAAGATGCCTACACATCTCATTGATTCCCAGCTTCCAAGATTCAGAACCAACAAATAAGATTCAAATAATAAGTACAACAAAGATGCCTACACATCTCATTGATTCCCAGCTTGCAAGATTCATAACCAACCCATTAGAGCCTTTTGATATAGTGAATATCAGGATTAAATCTATCTTGGCTAGCCGTGTCATACAACCCAAGAACTTGGCGAATGCTCTTGACCATCACAACATCTGTAGTAGAGTATTCATGTTTGCACGAATAATAAAGAGCATGGGTTTAGGACTCTAGCAGTCGTAGAGATGGTTGTACGCACATTGGCCTTTTCTTTTTGCCACCAGTTCTATCTATGTTCATGATGCGTCAATCTTTGACGCATCCCTTGAAATTATTATAATAGTGACACTAGTTGAAGCAAACTTTATTTCCAAAATGAGAAAAGATTGCGATAGAATAGCTTTATTAAAAAAATACAATGTTGGCACAGCATGACAAATCACAATCATGTTGATAAAGGACAGTACTGACCGGTGTGAGGGGCCCTATGCCGCCACGACTCGATCAGGTGAACCTACAACTCCACTCGGATGAGGTCAACCTCCGGCTCCATGATTCAATTCATGCGCCTTTTTCTGCAGTTCACCTAAAATGAAGCAAAGATTGCTTTATTCAGCTAGCAAGAAGTACTTGCTCTCGTGAGCTAGTAGGTTCTTCTTTAGTAGTTGCACTAAAATTGAGCAACATTAAGGTTGGATGTCCTGCTCATGTAAGGTGCAACTATAATTTGCTTATCCTTTTGTGCAGTTCCACTAAAATAAAGTGACATTGTGGTGACAGTGACGACTCATCTTGCAAAGGGTAATAAAATGTTGCATGAGATTACCAACAGAATTTGACGGAGATTTTGGGAACTCTAGTCACCATTTTGTGCAGTTCCACCAAAATTGAGAGATGTTACCCACGTGACATTTTAGTTGAACAGCACAAGATACTCATTCCAAAAAAAGTGTTTTGTGCAGTTCACCAAAAGGTCAAAATAGCAACAAGATGAAATGGATATCCCTATCTGCACAAAAAGATAGAAAGGAAACAGTTGCTGGTCAATAAGAATATTCAAAACATACACGAAATGAAAAGAAGCATCTTAATTATTGTCATGGCAATCACGCAAGGACAGTAGAATTTTTAAAACATCAGTAATGCTTCATGTTACTGGAAGCATTACGATCAACAATGACATTCGTCAAATATAGGATTACTTTAATTGTGGCATTGCTTGTTTACCAGATACAGTAAATCAACAACAGCTAAAGAGTTGGTTTAAGGGCATGGGACCATGGGGACACCAGGTCACTCAGCAACGTAAAGAAGCAACTTACATATCATACTTGGGAAAACAGTAGGAGTACCATTTGTTAACATAGTTTAATTGCATAATATATCACTGGAGGCATTAGATTAGCAATAAAACTGGTTAGACATGTCCTTAAGGTAACAGTGTGATCGCTTTATTTTACATGCGCCCTTACATTAAATACAGCAAAAGGTTGGTATAAGGACATGCGATAATGGACGCATCAACACAATGTACCTACAAAGACGCATAAAGTGGTGATGCCGAGTTTGTTCATGCTTTGTAAGGGCAGCCAATCTTATCCTGGAGAACTTTTATTATGTGAGGGCAGCAAATCTAATCCTGGAGACCTTTTACTAGGTGAGGGCAGCAAATCTAATCCTAGAGACCTTTTACTATGTGAGAGAAGCAAATCTAATCCTAGACATACTCTGTTGACTTGTCCACCAGCTGCCACTCTCTATCCATTTTCCACCAATAATAGATTTGTTCCTTATCTAGTTTGTACTGAGTTTTCCCATTATTTCCCTTTTCAACCAAGAGACCGATTGGGTACTCGGTCTCCACTACTTTGCCCCTGTTATTTCCTCTTTGAATCAAGTCCTAGATTCATGCTACGACTTTCCCCCCTTTCTTCGTTGTTTCAACCAAGTCCTAGATTTGAATGCATGAAGTAGCTTTACCTCTAATAATACTAAAAATTTAGGTGGATTTGGAAGAGCTGATGGAAGTAGAAAAAGATGCACATGCAGACACGTTGGGAGCTGGGGCAGTAGAGCAAGGCCGCCTTCGAAGAACTTATACCTGAGGTTCCTTGGGATGTCGGCGGCGGCAGGTCCGATCTGCGCACAATATGGCAGGGATGAAGAAGGGCCGAAGGACCTCCCGAGCCAGCATGTGTCGGAGAGAACGGCACAGGCAGAGAATCGGGCCCCGCCGGCAGGTGTGGGTTTCCTCCCTCGGCGGCGATGACCGCGTGAACGATGCACCTTTTAGTCCTCTACACACACCAGCCGAAGGGATCCAGCCGGATCTGTGACCAGCGGTGAGCAGAGAGAAAATGTCGCTACCGATGTCTTGTTTAGATCTAGAGAGGATGAGAGAATGAAGAGAGCAACCCCAGTAAAGCAACTGTTGAGGCCCCTGCGTACATATATAGTGGAGTGATTATCTTTTTCTCTCCACAACAAGCGTTTCAATTTGTGAACGTGGCATTAAAGAAAAGAAACTCTCTATTTAACGTGACTACTATACGACTCCTACTTACTACTAGTAGTACTACTAGTATTATTCACTTGTCCTCCCCGCCCCTCCATTCATTGAACAACCCCCATGGGTGAATAAACATACAGTAAGTGTTTATATAGAACGAACAAGCTCGAACTATTTTCGCGTAGTTAAAAGTTGAGGGCGGGGCTTTTCCCGGGCAGTACGTGCGGTAGTTTTCGAGTAGGTGGTTTGATAGAGAGGTGAGGAGGATGAGCAAGTGGCGGATTCTCAAACTTACTGCTGGAAAGGTCGGGCTGTACGATGTGACGGCGCGTTACTCCTGGAAAGACTTGTGATATGACCAGTCACTATAGTAATGAATTACTGGCGCTCCGACTGGGGTGATGCCCCCCTTCCGTTCCGCACTCTAATCTGGTGCATGACACGTCAACCCGGATGCTGACACTCCCACATGTCGTCGAAGTACATAGTAGTAAGAAGGAGCAAAGAACGATGCGGTATATACTACTACTACTACTCAGGTCGGAGGAGTGCGAACCACGGCAACCTAGTGAACCAGCAGTGCGAACCACGGTAGCCCAGTGAACCAGCAGTAGAAAACAATCTGGTGATTTGGCCATAAAAAACAATGTGCTACGGGCCACACTGTAGCATGTACAATACTACTCCTCTTTGTTTGGATCCCTGAGTTAGAGCTAGTTTGGGTTGAAATAGCCTCAGATTATCGACATAAGAGGGGTTAGTTTCAGCTAGTTTGCTCTAACCCAGCTAAAAAAATAGCCCGGTGGAGAGGTTCTAAATGGGTTAGTTATCCTAGGGCCCACTAAAAGAGAGCTAAAAAAATCTCCCCTGCCCGCACCAGATCGCTCCCCCCCCTCTCGCACGACTCCTCTCTGTTCCCCATAGGGCCACCCTCCCAAGCACCGCTCGCCCTCTCTCTCCTCCGACCGCCCTCTCCCTTCGGCCTTCGAAGGTTGCCTCGCTCCCCCTTCGCCGGTCGTTTTTCTTCCTCTGTCGTGCACGGCGGTGGCGCATCTACCAGGGAGCTCGTGAGAGGGGTGAGTTTGTTCGTTCCTTCTCTGTCTCACAGCCATATCATTGATCTTGCTCGCTCTAGCGCTAATTCTGATTTTGAAAAGTAGATCGTGATCAAACTTGGTATATATTTGTGGTGCACGCATGGAATTGTTTGATGCTCCTTGAGGAGGTAATAAATCTTTCAGAGGCCCAAAGATTCAGCTCACCTTTCTAGGTATTTCAGTTTCAGGCTTGCATTATTTCTAGAGGCCCAAAGATTCAGTTCACCTTTCTAGGTATTTCAGTTTCAGGCTTGCATTATTTCTAGAGGCCCAAAGATTCAGTTCAGCTTTTTAGGTATTTTAGTTTCAGGCTTGCATTATTTCTAGAGGCCCAAAGATTAAGTTCCCAGTCATTGGCAAGCAGCCCTGCTACCCATGCCGGTGTCGACCTCAACTCGCAAGGGCCGACGTCGGAGGGGTTCCCAAAGCTTGGGCTCTATAGAGCCTTCCTCCAGAGCGACGATGGCGAGCTCCTCCCTCGGTGCGTGAGGGGCTCCGGGCTCCCTCCCTATCATGAATGACTTCTGTGATGAGTTAGCTCATGCTTTGTTTCATGGAGTGTTTTTTTGTGAAGCTTGATTGATGACTTGTATGTTTAAAGGGGATATCTCATTTGTATGGACAAAGTAAAAATTATCATGTTTTTGCATGCTTGATTTGTAAAGATGGTTCGTTTATGTCAACTGTGAGCGGGAGGAGGCCACACAAGAGCCGGCCACACCAAATCCGGCAGGAAATAGGGTCCAAAGTAGTCAAATGATTGAGAAATTTATTGTCAATCTAACCCTGCCATTCATACACCTCTTTGGTTTAGAGTTAGTTCAGGGTTAGAATCTAACTCTAACCTCTAACTGAGTTAGAGTTCTCCTCGTCTCGGTTCATCGCCATCATACTTTCCCCATTCTTGTGTTTTTTGTATCCTGCAAATCAAAGAGGCCTTTTTTTGTGGGAAAAATCAAAGAGGCCCTTAGACTGGTTTAGGTCCGTTCATTTTTTATAAACATGTTATGTCCAAAATTTAATGAACGTGCTCCAGTTTCTACGAAAATAATCCAGTTTCATGTAGTAATTCATTTATTTATTTATTCTTCTGCGGGGGGTTTGCATGTAATTCGTGAGGTCTGAAATGTAAAGTACCCTGGCATATGCTGTGTGTCATGCATGCACTACGACCCAGATGCTCTACGTCCCACATGTCGGCGAATGGGAGCATGTGGAAATAGCGTGGGAGTACATATAGGAGGATAAATGCATGAAAAAATATGTACTGTGAAGCGTAGCTGTGGTTCGAAAGGAGACCTAAAGTGATGACAACTATAGGTCGCACGCACCCAACTAGTGGTACTGGACATACGACTAATTTTTCCCTCAAAAAAAAAGAGGTACGAGTGCTGAGTACTCCTATTCTGTCAACACGAGTCCCATCTAACAACAGTGTTTGTGCTACAACTAGCTCTGCTCCCTCGTTTCTCTCTTCTAATTCTAAACTCGGCCGACGCCCGGTGGGCGGGGTGGGTTTGCTCAACTGCGGCCCCACCTCACAGTGAAAACGTTACGACTGGAATAAAAATGCCATATACTCCCTCCGTTCCTAAATATAGCCTTTTTAGATACTATTTCAAATGGAATATAGCATACAGATGTATGTAGACATAGTTTAGAGTGTAGATTCACTCATTTTGCTCCGTATGTAGTAGTCACTTGCTAGAATCTTTAGGAAGACTTATATTGGGGAACGGAGGGAGTACTATACTAATAAAACATTAAAGCCATGAGGCGATGCAGTGCTGGTTACAGGAGGCAAGAAGAAGAGATGCATCCATCGACGATGTCCACCTCCTCGACTCAGGGCGCCGGCCCGCCGAACGGCGCCTAAGTAGCAGCGGCTTTCGTGGCCAGGTCGACGTGCTTATGAACAATGGCGTCCAAAGATTCCAGCCGCTGGAAGAACGCCAATGTCTTTCTGTCCTCGCTTGCCTTGTAGTGGCCTATGTAGACGATTTCCTCATAGACATGGATGTGCAGGTCGACGGTTTCTTGCATGGCGATGCGCTGCACGACGAGTGCGGCCTCGAGGTGCACATTCTTCGTTGCGACCTCCGGCACCTGCACAGCCACCAGGGCTTGAAAGAGTTGATCACTATGGAGGCCGATGAGGGTGGCAAGCAATGAGGAGCCTGGGCGCGCGGGCTGGAGCAGTATGGCAAGGTTGTCCGCGTGCTTCTTGACGGCGGTGAACTTGTGGATGGAGTTGACCATCATGTCGTCCATGTGAGAGGCGAAGCCGGCGTCGGCGAGGGCTACGATGCCGGTGGTCGCCAGCACCGTCTGGAAATGCTACTTGGTGCGGGGCCGCACGTCGGCGCCTTGGATGATTTGGCACAGCCGACTGCCGCTCACGTCCATCGCCTCCATAGGTGCTTGTGGCTTCTGGTCCCTTGGTCTTGGATTGGAGTGAGCAGTGTTGCGCAGAGACTTAGGAGTAGATGTATTGGAGTGGTGGGGCACCTTTATATGAGATTCCAAATTCTGTTGCATTCACATCGTGCTGGCTCTATTCTGCTTCTAGAATTAATTCCCTCTACACGTAATTGAGGATGGATCATTGACCATTCATCGTCTCGGGAACCGCTACCCTCTCCCTCCTTGGCATTCAAGCACCTATGGAGGCGACTGCCACTCGTGTCTATCGCGTGTCAGGAGACGTTCCTGTCGACGACAAGGTGCCTATGGTGACTTCGTAAATTTCAAGATGATAGTGCCGTGTGTGTGTCCGTTCATAGGGGTGAGTGTATGCGCGTGTATATGAGCGCTTGCATCTGTACCGTGTCAAAAAAACATAAATGCGTGTCAAAAAGAGACTAGTTAGTATACTCAATATTGTGCACCTCTGAGAGGAAAACAAGAGAACTACATATTTTATTTACTGTGCAGATTCACTCATTTTGCTCCATATGTACTCCGTCTCAGTGTAGTCTAGTCACTTGTTGAAATGTCTAGAAAGGCAAATACTCTTTTCTTGTTTACAGGGCTATACTAGCAAGTAGTAGTACGTACTAGTACAATAGTGGGCTCACATAGCAATTTTGTCTCATGCAAGAGCCTAGCTATATGCGTGCTTCAATGTTTGCAACTGCCACGTTTGGGTTGCGCATGGCTCTTCGCCTATTCGAGAAGACGAACAATGATGTTACTACTACTGCTTCTACAGTGTTGAATTCACTGCTGCATGTTCGTCCACCGCAAGCGGGAGGGATAGCTTGTTGTAGTACTATAAGCAAAAGCCTGTCCTCGTTTGCGAGCAACCGCGTGCATGGGCGAGGGGAGAAGGCGTGTAGTAGTAAAATCAAGCTTCTCCTTGTTGTACGAGTTGAGGCGACACATAATAGCAATGGCCCCACATGCTTGCCTCTAAGCTTGGCTGAAAGACCCGCAGTGTGCAATATATTTGCTGCAACCTCTAACATTTACCCACCACAAATTAAAATATATATTCCTGCCTTGACCAGATGAGCGTGCAAACTACAATCACCAGGATGACAGGTAGGTCCAGAAGACTATTTTCATTTTTTTTAAACTTCAAGATGGCCACATAGCATGGAGCCGACCCCAGCGATTTTAAGCTTACAGGCACAGTACACGCTATCCTAGACTACTCTACACATGAAACTGCCACACGAACGTCCGGGCTGTGCTTGGCTCTTCGCCTCTTCGGGAAGTCGAACAATGATGGAGTACTACTACACTGGAGGATTACTACAGTACGCTTCTGGCCATCTGACACCGATTGAACTGCTGCATGTCCAGCACGCGCGGGAGGGAGAGCGTGTAGCGAAAGCATCTCCTAGTCTTGCAAGCCACCACGCTCATGGGCGAGGGAGGGACGCTCCTGCCTTTGTGTGCATGACAGGTGGGCCCAATAGGTGGGTGGCTAACCTGTCATGCAGCCAAAGGCAGGTGCAGCTAACTCCGTGAGGGAGAGGATAATCAAACTTCTCGTTGATGTACGAGTTGACGCGACACATCAAAGCACTGCACTCGATATATTTCAATAATTTGTGCTTACCGATGCATTAATTACAATGCATGCATGCATGTCATGACTCTCCTTTTGATACTTGCATGTGTTGATTTAATGCACCTTGAAGAAGTATAAATATGTCACGGTAAAGCTTTGTAATGCCCCGGCCCAAGCGACAGATGGTTGTGCACGAGGAGGACGAGATCATGCAGACGGAATAGGACCCGACGATGGAGCTCTCTAAGGTCTCGATGGACCTCGCCGTGCTCCACTGCCCCTTGTGCCTCCGCCCCTTGACACCTCCAGTGTATGAGATTCGAATACACCTCGTCCGTTCGGCTGATTGAGCAAGGTGCAAGTTTCTTGATTGATGTGATGTTCGATTGATTTCATGAAGTGCAAGGGAGGGCACCTGGCCTGCACGGACTACCGCGTCGAGCGCCCCGGAAACCAACAGCAGTGCCAGAAGTGTGAGCGCGGCGATGGCTTCGACGTGCAGAACACGCCGGTGGACGTCATCTTTTCTTCGGTGAGGGTGGAGTGCCTACATGAAGGTTGTGGGCTCTATGTCAGTTACCACAAGCTCACCGATCACCAGTGTGTGTCCGCTCACGCCCTGCTGCCCCGTGCCCGTCTGTGCCTACGAAGGCCAGCCGCCGGTGCTCTACCACCACATCACTCCATGACCGACTTTTTCAATAAAATGCTTATTGAGAAAATCGATCTTTTGATCCCAGTATAGGAAAAATTATCCTCACGGGTAGACAAATACTTGATAAACAGAAGACCAGTAGCATAAGTTTATTACAGGGTTGAGCTGAGGCTGCTCAACAAATTATTACAAACTCGCCAATATTTTACATAAGGGCGGTTATGACACAGGGGTGTGGTGGCATGCTACTAGCTCGAGGTAAAAGTGGTGGTGGATAACTTGACTCCTAACTAGAAGCTCATCGAGCGTCGAGGTGAGGCTCGATGAATTTATTTCTGGGGTGGCGGAAGCGGATATGATACAGTGACCAAAGCAGAATCGCACAGGACTGACTGGGACTCCTCTAGGCATCGGACTCACTATCGAACTCTTCATCCATGAGATCGCCTTCATCAACATCTAGCCAAATCAACAAGCCAGGTGAGTACTTTGAAAGTACTCGCAAGACAGTTCGGACAAAAGATATAATAAATTTATGCATGAATGCGACATGAACAAAAATGATGATGCTCATCTCAATAATAATATTTTTCATGACTTGATAGATAAGACAAAAAAAACTGAAAATCGATCGGGTGTCTGGAGCGACGCCTCGAAAGGTAAATAAATAAAGCTCATGCCACAGTCGGGCGTCTAAGCGACACCACATAAAGGGCTTATAAAAGAAATGCCACAGTCGGACATCTGAGCGACGTCACAGAAAGGGCTTGAAAAGAAATGACATAGTCGGACATTTGAGCGACGTCACAGAAAGGGCTTGAAAAGAAATGCCCCACTCGGACATCTGAGCGACATCACAGACAGGGCTTGAAAAGAAATGCCACAGTCGGACATCTGAGCGACGTCACAGAAAGGGCTTTAAAAGAAATGCCACAGTCGGACATTTGAGCGACATCACAGACAGGGCTTGAAAAGAAATGCCACAGTCGGACATCTAAGCGACATCATAGACAGGGCTTATAATAAATGTAATTAACAAGTATGCCACCGTCGGACGTCTGAGCGACATCACAGACATGGCTTATAACAAATGTAAATAACAAGTATGCCACCGTCGGATGTCTGAGCAACATCACAGACAGGCTTATAACAAATGTAAATAACAAGTATGCCACCATCGGACGTCTGAGCGACATCACAGACAGGGCTTATAACAACTGCAAATAACAAGATTAGTCCATCCACAAGAATAAGCTTTTAACCGGATTTTACACACATATAGTCCACCGGAGTTTTGTCACTGAGGCTGATATCTGACAAGATAAGATGAATACAGTACTTGGACAAGTACAGGATGATTTAAAGAATTTGTGACTCTGTAGAGTTTGTACTAACTGACCATAGCCAACGGATTTCCATAGTCACGAAGGACTAGTTCCGTTTTTGGTATTTCGGTAGAAACACATTTAACCAGTACACACCCATTTCCACCTCACGATGCCAGGAATCACCCTAGACAACGTTCAAGAAAAACTTTCAGACGGGGAGGTCACAACCTCGAATAGCATGGGATCAAATTTCTATACGCGCGCTCTAAGGGGTGCCCCCCTCTCGGTCCCAACCAGAAACACCCATGCCCCCTGACCGGATGATGGGCTTTAATCCAGAGCCATGGAACCCTCATCCCGGCCTCTCTACTTGGTGCGTACCAGGAAAACGGTTGCAACTTACTAAGCCATATTCCTTTTGGAAAACATGTGGTAGTACAGGAAGGAAATGAATGGGAATGTGATTTGATTCACGATGACACGGAAGTCAAATAATCTGGCATAAGACTGTCATGTCAAAACACTGCCATCTTACCCATCCTCATGCCATCACATGGCCATGCCAATATGTATCCAACAACATATGGTTTTCCGAAACTTACTTTCCACTTTTGTGCATGAAATATAACATTCAAAGAAATGTTCATAAGTATGCCATGAAACTCCTAAAATGCAAACGTGCAACAAACACTCATCATATCAAGAGTTCAAACATGCTTGCCTGGTTCGGAGTAGTCGGAGCCTAACTGGGTGAAGTTCGCAGCTCCGTCACCTCCTCCGGTATCTACGGTATAAGAAGAAAAATACATACGTAACGTAAATACCGTGAGTGTACAGAAAAGTGTTCCAAATATTTTTCAAATAAGTATGAAAAAAACTAGATAGAAAAAGAAAAATGACAGAAAAGAATCAATCAAAAACTATTTTCTGTTTAAAAGTTATAAGAGTTTTGGTCCAAGGACTCATCTGTAATGAAACAGAAAACTCTCAGGGGCCTAAGCAGAAAAGTCCAGAAAATGGTTCGTTTAAAAAAATGGCTGAGAGACTGACAGGCGGGCTCCACCCGTCAGGTTTGAATTTTCAAACGAGGGAAACAGGGCGCGACGGCACCCGAGAGAAGCGGTGGTCGCCGGCGGCGATCCACTGCGAGGCAGGGGGATCGGACGGTACCTTCGTGATCAGCATGTCCTTCCGCGTATGTGGGAGGTGGTGGTGGTCGCCGGTGAGCACTGTGTCAACGGCGGCCCTTGCTCCGGCGGATGGCGGTTCAGGCAGTCGTGGACCTCATCGGAGATAGCTGCGAGGGTCAAATTGAAGTGGGGGTTAGTCTCCGACTTGCTCGAGAGGGTTGCTGACAAGGTTAGGGCGCCGGAGACGGCCTCACCGGAGTGAATCGAGGTGGAGGCCGAGGCGGAACGAGGTGGCCGGAGTTGAGGAATAAGGGTCGCTCGAGGCTCTTCCAGTGGCTAGGCGGGGTCTGGTGAGGTGGTGGAGTAGTGCGGGGGCGAGAGCAGGCTTGGGGGGTGCTATTTATAGCCGGCCCGAGGCGGTTGCCGTGAACGGATAAGTCCGGCGAGTGATTATGGTAGCGCTGTGGCTAGACGGTCGACTTAGGAGCTTGAGCATCGACTAGACGGAGCATTGGTGCCATTCCAGTGTCCAACTCAGCACGGGAGGCGAGGTTACGGCCTGTCCTCGACGGAACGGCCGCACAGCCCGTCGGCGGTAGAGAACGTGCTCTGTGCGTGCCAGGCCACGACGATGGTGCTGCATGCGTGCACTGGCAAGGAGATGGCCACGCGGAGCTCTCAGAAGGTTTGGGCAGCGCCGAACGGCGTTATGCCGCAGGGTTGTCCCCTGTCGGCCGCTATGGTGGTTCTGCCGCCGCAAAACACGCCGGCGCAGGCGGGCCAGGGTGCCACCGATGCTAGGAACGCGCCAAGCACGCATGTGGAGCTCCGGACAAGAAGGAGGGACTGTGAGCAATGTGCCAAGTGCACTGTGGACATGTGACTGAAACTCTAACGAAGAAACGACACTGAATCTGAATTTTTCTGAATATGAACAGCAATAGTGCATGCCAGGTGTTCGACAGAATGATTTTGGCATGTGGGGATTTTTCCTTGAGCTGGTTTTTGGTGGAGTGGTCTCTCATTGCAGCTAGAGGTTGCCTGAATTTTGGTGGAATATTTGGAGGAGTGTAGATATGAATTTCACCAAAATTGGCAAATCTGGTCCAAACTTGCAGAGGGTGAAATTTGAAAATTTTGAAAAGAAGAAGAGTAGATCTTGATGGTTCTAGGTTGTGGGTACCAAGGACTATCCAGGGGAGTTAAGTTGAGACCAAAAACCAAGGGCATTAAGGTACATGCTTTGCAAAATACCTAGGCTCAAAATAAAGGACAGAAATATTTTGGGGAAATAATTTAATGGAATAAAATCCAAAAATGGATTTTATTAGTTTGGACAGAATGTTTGGATTGTCCAAAAGGGGAATGAGGAGTTTTGGGAAAATTTTACCATAGGAGGCATGGTAAAATCAAGGAAAGATAAAAATCAAAGACAAGCCCAAAACCAAAAAGGTTTTCTTTTTGCAAACAAAAACCATAAACAAATTTGGAGTGTCACAGCACCTACCCCCTTAGGAAAAATCTCGTCCCCGATATTTCATCTGATCCTTAAACAGGTGTGGGTGCTCTGTCCGAAGGAAATCCTCTCTCTCCCAAGTAGCTTCATTCTCGGTGTGATTGCTCCACTGAACTTTGAAAAACTTGATGGTTTTCTGTCGGGTCCTCCTCTCAGACTCTTCTAATATTTTTATTGGGTGCTCCCGGTAGGTGAGGTCTGGTTGCACGTCAATATTTTCATGTGCTACTTGCTTCTCTGGGTTGCTCACGTACTTTCTCAACTGCGAGATGTGAAACACGTTGTGGATACCAGATAAATCTCCGGGTAGGTCTAACTGGTAGGCTACCGTGCCTCTTCGGGCGACTATATGAAATGGTCCGATGAATCTTGGTGCTAGCTTTCCCTTAATCCTGAATCGCTGCAGACCCTTCATAGGAGAAACTCTTAGGTATACCAATTCTCTGGGTTCAAAACTGATTTCCCGATGCTTTCGATCGTAATAACTCTTTTGCCGACTTTGAGCTGTCTTGAGTCAATCTCTAATCGTCTTAACTTTCTCCTCAGCCTCCTTGAGCATATCTGGGCCGAAGATATGGCTGTCTCCGGTCTCTGACCAATTTAGCGGGGTACGACATCTTCTCCCATACAGAGCTTCAAAGGGTGCCATTTGCAAGCTGGCTTGATAACTATTGTTGTATGCGAACTCTGCATATGGCAAACTTTCTTCCCAACTGGTTCCGTAGGTGAGGACACAGGCTCTCAGCATATCCCCTAGGATTTGGTTTACGCGTTCAGTCTGCCCATCAGTCTGGGGATGATATGTGGTACTGAATGCTAGTTGGGTTCCTAGTGCCTGTTGTAGGTGATCCCAAAATCTAGAGACGAACTGTGTGCCTCTATCAGATATGATAGTCTTTGGGACCCCATGCAGGCAGACGATACGGGCAAGATAAAGTCTGGCCAGTCTTTGAGTGGTGTAAGTTGTCTTTACCGGAATAAAATGTGCCACTTTGGTTAACCTATCGGTTATGACCCATATGGCATCGTTTCCGTGTCGTGACCGTGGTAGTCCAACAATGAAATCCATTCCTATCTCGTCCCACTTCCACTCGGGTATCTTGTTTGGCTGTAACAGCCCGGCTGGTTTCTGGTGCTCTGCCTTGATACGTTGACAAGAGTCACAACATGCAACGAACGTGGCTATATCTCTCTTCATACCATGCCACCAAAAAAATTCCTGAAGGTCTTTGTACATTTTTGTTCCTCCAGGATGGATTGAATACGGAGCTGTGTGACTTTCAGCCAGAATCTGCTGTTTGAGGTCCTTGATATTTGGTACGCAAAGTCTCACTCCGTACCACAATATTCCTTGCTCATCTATGTTGAATTCTGAGGCCTTGCCCAAACTCACTTTCCTTTTTATGCCATCAATGCTGGGGTGTCCGTGCTGAGCCTCCTTAATCTTTTCCATCAGGGTAGGCTGTATTTCCAGATTCGACACACTGCCTTCGGTAACCATTATTAAATTGAGTCTGGCAAATTCCTGTTGTAATTCTGGCCTCAACTTTGGTATACTATCGTCGTCCGTGCTGGGATTTCGACTAAGGGCATCTGCCACAACATTTGCCT
Source organism: Triticum aestivum (assembly GCF_018294505.1). Taxonomy (NCBI): domain Eukaryota; kingdom Viridiplantae; phylum Streptophyta; class Magnoliopsida; order Poales; family Poaceae; genus Triticum; species Triticum aestivum. Next base: position 154,333,509 of record NC_057804.1, read on the forward strand.
TTCCGGGATGATAGTGGATTCCAACATCATAATCCTTCACCAACTCTAACCAGCGTCGTTGCCGTAAATTAAGTTCCGGCTGTGTGAAAATATACTTAAGACTCTTATGGTCTGTGTATATTTCACAACAATTTCCAAGTAGGAAGTGTCTCCATTCCTTGAGTGCATGGATGACTGCTGCTAATTCTAAGTCATGAGTTGGATAATTCTCCTCATGCTTGCGGAGTTTTCTAGAGACATACGCAACTACCTTGCCTTCTTGCATCAATACGCATCCGAGGCCTTTCCGGGATGCGTCACAATACACCTCAAAATTCTTGTGTATGTCTGGCACAATTAATACTGGTGCCGTTGTTAATTTGCTTTTTAGCTCTTGGAAGCTTTTCTCACATGCTTTCGTCCATTCAAACTTCTTGCCTTTCTTGAGCAACTGAGTAATTGGCTTTGCTATGGTGGAGAATCCTTCAATAAATCTTCGATAATAGCCTGCCATTCCCAAGAAACTCCGTACGTCTGTTACGCTAGCTGGTGGTTTCCAGCCAAGTATGGCCTTGACCTTTTCCGGGTCTACTGCAATACCTTCTTGGGTGAGTACGTGGCCCAGAAAACCCACCTGTCTTAGCCAAAATTCACATTTGCTGAATTTGGCGTACAGTTGATGTTTCCTGAGTTCTCCTAGTACAATCCTGAGGTGATCGGCGTGCTCTTCTAGTGTTTTGGAGTATATTAGAATATCATCGATGAATACCACAACAAACTTGTCCATATACTTCATAAATACTTTGTTCATGAGGTGAACAAAATATGCAGGGGCATTGGTTAGCCAAAATGGCATTACTGTGAACTCATACAGTCCATATCTGGAAGTGAAGGCTGTCTTGGGAATATCTTCGGTTCGTACTTTCAATTGGTGGTATCCCAATCTCAAGTCAATTTTTGAGAAGACTTTGGCCTGAGCGAGTTGATCAAATAAATCATTTATTCGGGGCATTGGGTATTTGTTCTTGATTGTGACGATGTTAAGAGCTCGATAGTCAATACACAATCTTAGTGTTCCATCCTTTTTCTTGGCAAATAAAATTGGAGAACCCCACGGTGAGGAACTGGCTCGTATATATCCTTTCTCCAATAATTCTTTTATTTGCTTCTTCAACTCTACCAATTCGGATGGTGCCATTCTGTATGGTTTCTTATAAATAGGAGCAGTTTCGGGTGCTAGCTCAATGCTGAATTCTATTTCTCAGTCCGGTGGCATGCCTGGTAATTCTTCTGGGAATACGTCTGGAAATTCACATACTACTGGAACCTTGTTCAACTCAGAAACGTCCACCTTGTTTAATCTTGGTTGCCGGGGTATTTGTCTCTCTTTGGCTGAAACTTTTATTGTCTTCCCGTGATGGTGTGTGAGAATCACGGTCCGGTTGAAGCAGTCAATAAAACCTTTGTTGGTGGTTAACCAATCCATCCCTAGGATGACATCCAGTACTTTGCTTTCCAATACAATAAGGTTGGCGCAAAACTTCAATCCTTCAAATTCAATAACCACTCCTTGACAATAACTCTGGGTCACTTGCTTAATCCTAGGGGACTTGATGATCATTGATTTTTCCAAGGGAAGCATCGAAAAATTATTTTGCAAAGCAAAACTTTTCGAAATGAATTAGTGAGATGCTCCAGAATCAAACAAAACCATGGCAGGTATTGTGTTGACAGGGTACGTACCGAGTACGATATCTGGGGCGTTCTATGCTTCCTCTTTGGTCATGTGGTTCAGGTGACCCTTCCGGTGGTTGTTATTGGGGTTGAAATTGTTTCGCTTGGGCGCTGAATTATTACCACCGTTGTTAGGCTTCGGGGTTGAGTTCCTTGGCTTGGGGCACTGCTTGGCATAGTGCCCTTTTTGTCCACAAGCGTAACAAGTGACGCCTGGGCGATATGTGAACTCCTTGTCTCTTGGATGGAAATTCTTGATTGGGCGTGAATTATCCGTCGGGGTTTTGTGTGTACTACCCTACTGACTTTCAGTCTTGCTTCTGTGGTTGCGAGCAAAGGTAGTCTGGTCCCTTTTGCATTTGCGGAAATCTTCTAGGCTACGTCCCTCATTTTCCAGGGTAATGGCCTTATCCACCAGTGTTTTAAAATCTGGGAAGGTGTGCACAACCAGTTGGCATCTAAGGGCGGGTGCCAGGCCTTCCAAGAATTTTTCCATCTTCTTGCTCTCGGTCATGCGCTCTTCATTGGCGTAGCGAGACAGCAGAGTAAATTGGATGTTGTATTCTGACACTGTCATGGTCCTTTGCTTGAGGTCATCAAATTCTCTCTTCTTGATTTTCATAACACTCTTAGGAATATGTGCCCCATGAAAACCTTCTTCCAAATCCTCCCAGGTTATTTCATTTTCGTTGGGGTGCATGTGCAGGAAGTTTTCCCACCACGATGCGGCTGCTCCGGTGAGATAATGTGGTGCATACAATACTTTTTCACGGTCTGAACACTGTGCAATAATTAATTTTCTCTCCATGTCTCGAAGCCAGTCGTCGGCCTCAAGAGGTTTGTCAGTATGAGAAAATGTTGGAAGATGTGTCTTCTGTAACTCGGATAATTTGGATTGCTGCTGATACTGACCACGGTTACTTCCCATATCGATGAATTGGTTCATCATTTCCTGGTGTTGTTGCTGACTCTGTTCATACAGACGACACACTTGGGTAAATGCTGTTTCACTGTCCTATTGACTTGTCTGTCCTTGAGTGAAATTGTGGTTTTGCGGTGTGCCATAATTTTCTTCTGGCTGATTTGGCATGGAGTGCGTCCAAGGACGAGACATCTTTCACTCTGGGGATATATTTTGTGAAACTCGTAAGACAAGAAAGAGAGTCGCAAAAGTCAAATAAATCACACAAAGAAAATTTTAAAACTCCAGGATATTTTTGAAAATACACGGTTGCGCGCGGAGAAGGACTATTACATATCTTACACGCAAGCATAATTATACATTACATCACTCAGGATATGCGTATATGATCCTGACATGTTATTTAGACTAGTGCACTTCTCCAGATCCTACATGATGCGCAAACAGGCTACTTCTCACAACCTATGTACATATAAACATATTACACAAGTCGGTACATCGCATGTCGTCTACGCATACTCAGTCGTAAATGGTGAGGATCTCCCTTGGCCTGCCGAGGGTGAGACGCAGTGACGCTGGGGAATCAACCTCCTCCTCGCTAATAGGTTCCAGACGAGGAACGCCGTGCTGAGCTGATGGAGCAGGTGCCATAGGTGGAGTAACCTGAATATGAATGGGCGAAATAGGTGGGGTAGCATGTATGGGAGTGGGTGCAATGAGTGGTGCAGCGCGAACGGGAGTGGGTGCAATAGCCTGGTTAAATTCCTCAATGGTAGGAAGACGACGAGCAGTGGCGAGAATGGTAGGTGAATGAGAAGCTGAGGACGAGATAAAAGTCAGCGGTGGAGCGGTGTGCAGGAGTTCCCTCCTGTTGGCAGCGCAGCCATGAACTGAGTCCATGCGGGCAGCTACGAGGTCGTCCACCATGCTGTCGAAGGCTGCCTCCAGGGCTCGGAGGTACTCGACAAGCATCTCAAAGGCCTCGTCTCGCTCTCCTCTGGGGCAAGAGAATGAGTAGTGACAGGTGTAAGGCACGTGGCATGGAAGGTAGCGGTAGCGACGGGTCTTCATTGCAGGAAGGACATCCCGAAGACAAGCTATCGCCTCGCGGGCAGCCATCTGCATAGCATGCCTCTCAGTAGGCATGGATCTCCCCAAGAATCGGAAGCGGCGTATCTCAGCACGCCCTCCCCTGAATTGCACCGCGGCTTGGTGCATGGTCAGACTGTCGTTGATCTTGTGTGGATAGACTGTGAAGACTGGGCGCATGGATGGCCCCATCGCGACCTGAATGATGAAGGAGAGGAGCTTGACGAACCCCTCAGGCACGTTGGCGAACATCTGTGACTCACATTCGTCACCAGCCATCTACAAAAGTAGCCAAAAATTCTAAACGATCAGATCATAAATTTTATGCTGACTGCCACAAAATGACTACATTTGCAAAAACATGAATAAACTCTATCATGCTAATAACCAATTAGCGATCGCACCTAGTGGCTTCCTATAGTCAGCCTGGCTCTGGTACCAAGTCTGTCACGACCGACTTTTTCAATAAAATGCTTATTGAGAAAATCAATCTTTAGATCCCAGTATAGGAAAAATTATCCTCACGGGTAGACAAATACTTGATAAATAGAAGACCAGTAGCATAAATTTATTACAGGGTTGAGCTGAGGCTGTTCAACAAATTATTACAAACTCGCCAATATTTTACATAAGGGCGGCTATGACACAGGGGTGTTGTGGCATGCTACTAGCTCGAGGTAAAAGTGGTGGTGGATAACTTGACTCCTAACTGGAAGCTCATCAAGCGTCGAGGTGAGGCTCGATGAATTTATTTCTGGGGTGGCGGAAGCGGATATGATACAGTGACCAAAGCAGAATCGCATGGGACTGACTGGGACTCCTCTAGGCATCGGACCCGCTATCGAACTCTTCATCCATGAGATCGCCTTCATCAACATCTGGCCAAATCAACAAGCCATGTGAGTACTTTGAAAGTACTCGCAAGAAAGTTTGGACAAAAGATATAATAAATGTATGCATGAATGCGACATGAACAAAAATGATGGTGCTCATCTCAATAATAATATTTTTCATGACTTGATATATAAGACAAAAAAAACTGAAAACCGATCGGGTGTCTGGAGCGACGCCTCGAAAGGTAAATAAATAAAGCTCATGCCGCAGTCGGGCGTCTAAGAGACACCACATAAAGGGCTTATAAAAGAAACGCCACAGTCGGACATCCGAGCGACATCATAGAAAGGGCTTGAAAAGAAATGCCACAGTCGGACATTTGAGCGACGTCACAGAAAGGGCTTGAAAGAAATGCCCAGGGCTCCAGCAGGGCTTGAAAAGAAATGCCACAGTCGGACATCTGAGCGACGTCACAGAAAGGGCTTGAAAAGAAATGGCACAGTCGGACATCTGAGCGACATCACAGACAGGGCTTGAAAAGAAATGTCATAGTCGGACATCTGAGCGACATAACAGACAGGGCTTATAATAAATGTAATTAACAAGTATGCCACCGTCGGACATCTAAGCGACATCACAGACAGGGCTTATAACAAATGTAAATAACAAGTATGCCACCGTCGGACGTCTGAGCGACATCACAGGCAGGGCTTATAACAAATGTAAATAACAAGTATGCCACCGTCGGACGTCTGAGCGACATCACAGACAGGGCTTATGACAACTGTAAATAACAAGATTAGTCCATCCACAAGAATAAGCTTTTAACCGGATTTTACACACATGTAGTCCACCGGAGTTTTGTCACTGAGGCTGATATCTGACAAGATAAGATGAATACAATACTTGGACAAGTACAAGATGATTTAAAGAATTTGTGACTCTGCAGAGTTTGTACTAACTGACCATAGCCAACGGATTTCCGTAGTCACGAAGGACTAGTTCCGTTTATGATATTTCGGTAGAAACACATTTAACCAGTACACACCCATTTCCACCTCACGATGCCAGGAATCACCCTAGACAATGTTCAAGAAAAACTTTGAGACGGGGAGGTCACAACCTCGAATAGCATGGGATCAAATTTCTATACGCGCGCTCTAAGGGGTGCCCCCCTCTCGGTCCCAAGCAGAAACACCCATGCCCCCTGACCGGATGACGGGCTTTAATCTAGGGCCATGGAACCCTCATCCCGGCCTCTCTACTTGGTGTGTACCAGGAAAACGGTTGCAACTTACTAAGCCATATTCCTTTCGGAAAACATGTGGCAGTACAGGAAGGAAATGAATGGGAATGTGATTTTATTCACGATGACACGAAAGTCAAATAATCTGGCATAAGACTGGCATGTCACAACACCGCCATCTTACCCATCCTCATGCCATCACATGGCCATGCCAATATGTATCCAACAACATATGGTTTTCCGAAACTTACTTTCCACTTTTGTGCATGAAATATAACATTCAAAGAAATGTTCATAAGTATGCCATGAAACTCCTAAAATGCAAACGTGCAACAAACACTCATCATATCAAGAGTTCAAACATGCTTGCCTGGTTTGGAGTAGTCGGAGCCTAACTGGGTGAAGTTCGCAGCTCCGTCACCTCCTCTGGTATCTACGGTATAAGAAGAAAAATACGTACGTAACGTAAATACCGTGAGTGTACAGAAAAGTGTTCCAAATATTTTTCAAATAAATATGACAAAAAAGCTAGACAGAAAAAGAAAAATGACAGAAAAAGAATCAATCAAAACTATTTTTTGTTTAAAAGTTATAAGAGTTTTGGTCCAAGGACTCATGTGTAATGAAACAGAAAACTCTCAGGGGCCTAAGCAGAAAAGTCCAGAAAACGGTTCGTTTAAAAGAAACGGCTGATAGACTGACAGGCGGGCTCCACCCGTCAGGTTTGAATTTTCAAACGAGGGAAACAGGGCACGACGGCGCCCGAGAGATGCGGTGGTCGCCGACGGCGATCCATGGTGAGGCAGGGGGATCGGACGGTACCTTCGTGATCAGCACGTCCTTCCGCGTCTATGGGAGGTGTTGGTGGTCGCCGGCGAGCACTGTGTCGACGACGGCCCTTGCTCCGGCGGGATGGCGGTTCGGGCAGTCGTGGACCTCGTCGGAGATAGCTGCGAGGGTCAAATTGAAGTGGGGGTTAGTCTCCTAGTTGCTCGAGAGGGTTGCTGACGAGGTTAGGGCGCCGGAGACGGCCTCACCGGAGTGAATCGAGGTGGAGTCCGAAGCGGAACGAGGTGGCCGGAGTTGAGGAAGAAGGGCCCCTCGAGGCTCTTCCATTGGCTAGGTGGGGTCTGGTGAGGTGGTGGAGTAGTGCAGGGGCGAGAGCAGGCTCGGGGGGTGCTATTTATAGCCGGCCCGAGGCGGTTGCCGTGAACGGATAAGTCCGGTGAGTGATTACGGCGGCGCTGTGGCTGGACGGTCGGCTTAGGAGCTTGAGCGTCGACTAGACGGAGCATTGGTGCCATTCCAGTGTCCAACTCAACACGGGAGGCGAGGTTACGGCCTGTCCTCGACGGAACGGCCACACGGCCCGTCGGCGGCAGAGAACGCGCTCTGCGCGTGCCAGGCCACGGCGACGGTGCTGCATGCGTGCGCTGGCAAGGAGATGGCCACGCGGAGCTCTCAGAAGGTTTGGGCGGCGCCGAACGGCGTTATGCCGCAGGGTTGTCCCCTGTCGGCCGCTACGGTGGTTCTGCCGCCGCAAAACACGCCGGCGCAGGCGGGCCAGGGTGCCACCGACACTAGGAACACGCCAAGCACGCGTGTGGAGCTCCGGACAAGAAGGAGGGACTGTGAGCAACGTGCCAAGTGCACTATGGACATGTGACTGAAACTCTGACGAAGAAACGACACTGAATCTGAATATTTCTGAATATGAACAGCAACAGTGCATGCTAGGTGTTCGACAGAATGATTTTGGCATGTGGGGATTTTTCCTTGAGCTGGTTTTTGTTGGAGTGGTCTCTCATTGCAGCTAGAGGTTGCCTGAATTTTGGTGGAATATTTGGAGGAGTGTAGATATGAATTTCACCAAATTTGGCAAATCTGGTCCACACTTGCAGAGTGTGAAATTTGGCCACGTAATGCAGCAGTGGGGACGCCCCCGATTTGATGCAGACGACCGACACGGGGATAGGCCCGCTGGGGGAGCCCAAATGCATGACCGACACCGTCAAGGAGGAAATGGAGGTGACAAGCAGCAAGGATCCCGGTGACGTCGCCGTGCAGGACCTGACCTTCTTCACAGTTCCGCCCAAGCTGCTGGCCGGGGCTAAGCTGGTGTCCCTCCACATTCAGATCAACAAGCTCATGTCCTAAAAGTTTCTACAGTGCCTTCAGTTTATCTTAGTAATATGCTAATATAGGGATTACCTCGGTCTACTTTAGCTTAAGAAATGGTGGGTTTTGGTGGCGATGGAGCAATTACTTCGACATGAGATCAGTAATTTCCAACAGTCGAACGGATATTTCGTGTCTGTTGTATATAAAGTTTCTTTGGGTAAGAAGTACTACTTGTCATCAAAATGGATAAAAGGAGATGTATGTAGATGTATTTTAGTTCTAGATACGTCCTTTTTATCCATTTTGATGACAAGAACTCCCTCCGTTCCACAATACATGCCTTCCATTTGTCAAAATATAGATGTATCTAGACATGTTTTAGTATATAGGTACATCCATTTTTGGACAAATGGAAGTCAAGTAGAGTAGTATTTTGGAACGGAGGGAGTATATGCTTGTTTGTTAATGAAGTGTTTCATACTTGTGCGAGTTGATGCGACACATCAAAGTAGTACTACTACTAGTAGTACTCCCTCCGGCCCTAATTTCTCTGCGCATCAGTCAAGGCACATATACAAAGCAGGGCCTGGTTGTGTTGGACAACTCATCGGATTGTGCACCAGGCAGACGAAGCTCATGTCGTGTTGGTGCCGTGTGCGGCCCGCAGATTAACCAAAACCTCGCGCCTCCAGCTTAGCCTCCGCGTTTTAATCTTCTCAATCTCAAAGCCAAGGAGCAATGTGAATCCTATGATAGAGCCAATCGGATGATGGAGAACACTATAATTCGAAGCTATAGATGCGTGTGTGACTCCCAGATGCAGAGGCCGGGGGTCATCATCCTCCTTTTTGAGAAAAAACAGATGCATGTGTGAGAGGACGAGTGCGTGCGTGCACCTCTTCTCTTCCTGTATAACGTATAAACTCAGAGTACAAGTTTTTGTGGGTGGCATGATGGTGCATGCGAGAAGTCCCGAGAGATAATGCGTCTAAAAAAAGACTAGCCTATAGCTCGCCATGCGGCTATTCCTGTCGAACGCCCCATTAACCGTAAGATATCTATACGACGGTGCCAGTTATTGCACGTACACAGCAGTAGAAAAAGAACTACCATGGCATATGCTACACCACACCCAAGAACACGTGCCCACGTAACGCCATCCGGGAATAGCGCCGCACTTCGAAACTAGAACCGTCAATAAATTTTGAGCTTGCATCTCGTCACATTCCAAATTACTAATACTACCACACTATATTGAATTGCAAACCTGTTCACACCAATCACAACCTAAATGGTTTCCCACTTAGGAGCGTATTAGTACTCGGTTATAAATACTAATATGCCAATATGACTGCACATTCCTCCTTAATTACTCATCCACAAAAACAAGCAAGTCATTCAGCATCCTTCCCTTGCGTCTGTCATGGCCAGCGTGAGTTCTGGGTCAAGAGATTACCACCAGGAAGAGGCGAGCATGGAAGCGGAAGCACGAGAGATGTCCCGGCTTGCTGCGAAAGGAGCCGACATGTCCCGCCGCGCGGAAGTAGCGGCACAGAGGTCCTGCCGCACCGCCGAAGAAGCACGGAGGTGTCGCCGCGCCATCGATGCAGCAAACTAGTCCGGCCGTGCCACGGAACTAGCAGAGATATCCCGCCGCACCGTGAATGCAGTAGAGATGTCCTACCGCGTCGCGACGGCATGGGAAAATGTCTCGCAGGCAGGCAACGACTCTTACAAGCGCAGACATGCGATCGTCCCCAGCCAGATGGATAAGATCTCCGGCTGGGCAAGGTTGCAGGACGACATGAAAGCCTCATTTTAACAGGCTACCGACGTCATCCGGCAACTAAGGGAGGGCCATGAGAGGCTCCGGGCCGAGTGCGACCTGCTGAGGGCGAAGATCGTCCGAAATGCGGACCAGCAGGAGGAGACCAGTGCCTTGTTGAAGAGGACCGGCGTCATCGTCAAGAAACTTATGGACGAGAATGACATGCTCCACATCGAGCGCCAAAGGCTGGTGGAGGAATCCATGGATGTTCTCAAGCAGCGTCTTGAGGACATGAATGAGCTCATCACCGCTCGCCGCGGAGACTAGTTCCCGCGGCCTGCAACAACGCATCAGGAAAGTAAAGATCAGTGAGCCAGATCCTTGTCTTCCTTCTTCTTTTGTGCTTGTGTATTTCGGGCGTAGCCGCATGTGGCTTTTTAGTTATGTTTCTAATTATGTAAGACAATTAATCGTCCTTATATATTCATCAGTCTTGCTATAAGTTGCAGTAGATGCTATATAGGTCCGTCGGATCTTACATCAAGATCCGTGCTTTCAGATTTTCTTTTTTCTCTCTTAAATCTCAGTCGAGTGAGACATAGCCACGCCATTAAACAGAGGCTCGGGCGCCATTAATGGAGACCTTGGGAGAGAGGTGGAGGGCATAGGGAGGTCAAAGGGCTCTCCTCCCGATAAGCACGCGTAGGGGTCTGATCGCACACCTCTCGTACTCAAATAGCTACCCTGCACGGCGCCTCCTAGGTAATAAAAAAGGGGACGCGTGGTGGCATGTAAATGGTAGTAAATAGAACACCCACGGTTTCAATAATACTTGTGTTTCCGATTGTAACGTGACAGCACTTATTCCAAAATGACTTTGTTGATTGTTAATGTGTGCGCCTTTGCAAATCGGTCTGCAAAATTACCACAGCATGTTGGTGCCATGTCATGGCACCAAGCCAAGTTTCACTATTTTCATGCATGTTTTGGATTTATAGGAATTAAAAAACTAAGTTTCTCAATGTTTCCAGCCCAGCCGCGACACCCAGAATTTTGAATTTCATTCCCATTTCTTGCATGGAACCTAGAAATTTACCCGAGGACATACATCTGATTTTTGAACCAACTTTGGTGCATAGGAGCATGTGCTTGTATTTCAAATTTGAATTATGCACACAAAGTTGAAACATTCCCTCTCAGAACCACGAGCCTTCTTGAGAGAAGCTCCGGTTTGCAAGAAGCTTATACCAAAATTTGTTCCCATTCGGCTAATTTTTTCTACCACAACATGGTACTACCATGACATGACACCATGCCAAGTTTCATGATTTTAAAACCAAGTTTCTCAATGTTCTCGACCGAGCCAGATGCCCAGATGTTTGAATTTTATTCTCATTTCTTGCATGGGACCTAGAAATTCACCCGAGGACACAAATGTGATTTTTCAACCAACTTTGGTGCACGGGAGCATGTGCTTGTAGTTCAAATTTGAATTATGCACATTAAATGACCGAATACTCAATTAATGTATAAAAAAGGCCAAACGAACCCGGAATAATTCCAAAATTTAACAGGGCACTCATGTAGTTCTATGTTGCCTTTGTAAATAAACTCAAGGGGGACAGCGTATATCGTTTCACACTCAAAGGTGGCACATTCCCTCTCAGAACCACGAGCCTTCTTGAGAGAAGCTTCGGTTTGCAAGAAGCTTATACCAAAATCTGTTCCTATTCGGCCAATTTTTTTACCACAGCATGGTAGTACCATGACATGACACCATGCCAAGTTTCATGATTTCCAGACGTGTTTTGGATTTACAAGAATTTTAAAACCAAGTTTCTCAATGTTCTCGTCCGAGCCACGATGCCCAGATGTTTGAATTTTATTCCCATTTCTTGCATGGGACCTAGCAATTCACCCGAGGACATATATGTGATTTTTCAACCAACTTTGGTGCACGAGAGCATGTGCTTGTAGTTCAAATTTGACTTATGCACATTAAATGACCAGAAACTCAATTAATTTATAAAACGACAAACGAACCCGGAATAATTCCAAAATTTAACAGGGCACTCATGTAGTTCTATGTTGCCTTTGTAAATCAACTCAAGGAGGGGGGCAGCGTATATCGTTTCACACTCAAAGGTGGCACGTTCCCTCTTACAACCACGAGCTTCCAAATCGGCCCAATTTTTTACCCCAACATGTTAGTGCCATGACATGACACCATGCCAAGTTTCATGATTTCTAGGCGAGTTTTGGATTTACATGAATTTAAAATCTAAGTTTCTCGATGTTCTCAGGCGAGTCACGACGCCCAGATGTTTGAATTTCATTCTCATTTCTTCCATGGGACCTAGAAATTCAACCAGGACACACATGTTATTTTTGAACCAACTTTGGTGCACCGGAGCATGTGCCTACAGTTCAAGTTTGGACTATGCACATTAAAAGTCCAGAAACTCAATTAATGTATAAAAAGGCCAAACGAACCCGAAATAATTCCAAAATTTAACAGGGCACTCACATAGTTCTATGTTGCCTCTGTAAAGAAAATCAGGGGGGAGGCAGCATATATCGTTCCGCACACAAAGGTGACACGTTCCCTCTCGGAACCACGAGGCTTGTTGAGAGAATCTCCGGTTTTGCAAGAAGCTTATACCAAAACTTGTCCCAGTTCAGCCAAAAATTATACATATGAAAACAGGGTTTAGATTATCCCGAACATCTCGCTACCTAGACCAATAATATACTATGATTTGAATTTAACATAAAATGGATACAAATATTTGAATTGGAGATCGTATGGTACGTGTAGTTCATAGTGAAATATGATTACTGCTATCTGCATGTTTTTTGTTATCAAGATAATATTTAAATTATTGTATAACTTGACAACAATCGTATTAAAATAAGGAAAATTGATTCAAATTTAGTCCATATGGTAGACGACAATATATATGTTCACATGGTGGAGTAAAATGTTCATATATGATGGTAGATCAAAATGTACGACTACATCAATTATAAACCGCAAGGTCACCTAACGATATATTCGAATTCAACATAACGTGGATTGAAACATTAAAATTCGAGATCCTGGCATTTGTAATCATATAAAAAGGGACATTACTCTTTATCTTGCTGGGAATTGATTTGTTTTTTGTTGTTGTTGAGGGAAGTGTGAATCGATTTGGTACTGTACAGGGTAATCTTGTTCTCTCGATTTTTTTTACATTTTTCTTGTAGTTTTTTCAATGGCATCTATAGCAATATAGTAAAAGGGGACATGACTCTCTTGTGTCTTGTATGAATTGTTTTTTTACACGTTAAGTTTGTTCTGCGGAACAAGGAATCCGCACCTTGTTATACCGAAATTTTCAAGCTGGAGTATCTTTTGTCTCACCTGCTTTGAAACTCCCGCCTTTTCAACCCGCACCGCGCCTTGTTGTCCCGAATTTTCAACGCGCGCTAAAACTCCCTCCTCATACGAAATCGGTCTTGCAGCCCAGACAAGCGAAATCCCCCTTCTACCCCTCAGCTAGAAATGAAGCTCCACATCGCGGTGTCAAAACCGGTGGGGGTATGCTGGTAACTTACCCTACATTTCGGACAAGCACGTTCCTAAGCTTGGCTCCCCCCTCCCTTCCCCTTCTCCCCCCATTCGTACACCGAGGCTGCCAAAACCCGCAAAACCCATGGCTCCTCCGTCGGCCTCCTGACCGCCGCCCAGCCGGAGACTCTTCCCCGACTATGTTATCCATCGCAACAGCTCGCCGTCCCTCATCCACCGCACCGGATGAGGATTAATCGTCGATCTCGTCGTCCCACCAGATAAGCCGCCCCGTCCTCCACATCCAAGGAGCTGCCCCAATGTTTGCCTCGTCCATCGCACAATCCCCACAGCACCATCTTGACTTGCCCCACCGGAACCGTAGCACCCTCACCAATTCTCCAATGAAGCCGAGGCCAACTCGACGCCACCAAGGAGGTTCTGCACTCACCGCTGCATTTTATCTTTTATTCGATCTGACAGGGCTGCCATTCTCGATACCGAGCAGCCATAGCGGGTCTCCATCGATGGTGCCATCACCGGCCACATCATCCACGGCGTCTCTCCCCATGTCGTTGCTTCCTCAGCGGAGACTTCCACACCGGCACTAGCTGCAGCTGCTCCGGCTCTCGCTTGCGCTGCGGCTCTGTTCTTGCTGTCGGTCATGCTGCTGCACTACTCTTGCTTTCGTTCGTGCTGTTGCTCTGCTCTTGCTCTCACTAGCGCAGCAGCTGCTGCTGCTGCACGACCTCCAGCAGCTACAGGACTTGCTGCTTTAGCACTCGCTCGCGGTGCTACTACACGACTTGCTCTCTGCTAGTGCATTACCTGCTCGAGCATCTGCTGATTTAGATCACTACTTCTCTGCTACTAGTGATCGAACGCCCTAAACATCTATTGCATTGCATGCTACTAGTTCAATCAGTTTCGACAGTAAAAGTTAGTTTCGACTGTAAAGTTCAGTTTCTTCAGTTAAGTTCAGAGTGAACAGTACTTACAACATCTGTTGGAGCGGCCGTGGTGCGGCTGATGCGTTTTACATCTAGGACTTTTTGGTGATGTATTTTACATCATCTATTGCAGATGATATTAGGGTCCCACTTCAGATTAACATTGTCTGTCTTGTCCTGCTTCAGCCCTGCCGCCGTACACCTCACCGGAGCTGCTCCAACGATGGAACTGTCCATCATAGTGGAGCAGTACCCTCGGCTCCGTTTCCAGAGGCCTCGGATCTTCTTCCCCGCCTCCGACAGTCACACGAGCATCACCATCCTCCATGTCCAACCCAATGATGCTGAGGTCCACAAGGCTATGCCAAAGAGGTTGTACACTTGTCGCATCACTTTGTTACTATGCATTCATGTCGATCCCTTAGGGATCCTTTGCTATGGAACTACTATTCGTGCATTTGGTTAGAAGGAGTAGAGCAAAGCAAAACTGGAGTATTTTTTCCTTTGGCGTCTTTTCAAAGAAAAAACGTAGGAATTTTAATAGTCACTTGGATGTCCTTTTAAAATTAATATGCATGAAGAACAGAACTAATTGCATTACTGGCATAATAAGATTCTTATTTTTTTCATTTTCACGTGGTTTGACTTTAATTTGACCATGTTCCTCCATTCCTGTGTTCTTCCAATTCATGTGAACCAAACACCCAGGTTGACTGAAATCCTATGTTTCCAAATGCTCTGTTTTGCACGTGCATTCCTATCCTATTCCTGTGTTTTTCCTGTCACTGCATTTATAGAATCCTCCAATTCTAAGGAGCCCTTACAGATTTACTTCATTTTCAGATAGGCGTCAAAGAAAACTCTGTGTGTTATGTCCTGCTCCTTCCATGCCTTCATCCACCCCACCTGAGGTGCACCATCGACATAAGCGTTCACTGAAGCAAAGATCCCCCCTGCAGACTTTCTTTCACTGCCCCAAATCATCTTCCCCGTTGTCGGCAGCCACGCCAACCGCATTACCATCATGGACTAAGCAGATGAACCTGAGGACTGCACAGTTCCATAAGATAGGTCGCAGTCTTTCGTGTTTTCTTGCGTTATACATCGGTTATTATTACCTGCTACTTTATCGTTCAAACTTGAGTTTTGAAATGCCCGTGGGTCTCATATCGAGGCAGCAACGATTAGTATCTGTCTACTATCTGGTTCATCTTGGGTCTTCTGTGTGGTTCATGTTGGGTGGGCAACAAACAATAGATGATCCATTGTCTATCTTTTTAAACTGAAGCTATAATCTACCTGCTATCATTAGTTTTGGATCCATCCACTCGTTTGCTACCATCAGTCTTGATTTTTGAATGCACCCCTTAGGCCTTACAAAATCTAACTATTTTTTATTATGCATGTCAGATATTGTACACAATCGTACTGAACATGTAGAGAAAAAGAGAAGACCGTTGCGTGGGAATATAATGTCATGCAGACGCCGCTCCATGGTGGGTGAAGTGGGCCCCCCTCCTGCATTTCCAGAGGAAGATAACTGTTCAGATGGGCATTCAGAAGGAGCCGACCACGCCTGTTTACCACCTGAGTTGTTTGCTCTAACCTGGCATGCTGATGTTGGTCATATCATGCATATGGCGCCTCACATTGCTTACATTATACATCTTATATGTCATTAGCTCAGTTTAGATTTGCTTTGTCTGAATGCCACCTGTTTAGTTTCTATATCGTACTCCCACCTTTCCTAAATATTTGTCTTTTTAGAGATTTCAACAAGTGACTACATACCGAACAAAATGAGTGAATCTACACTCCAAAATATGTCTATATACATCCGTATGTGGTAGTCCATTTGAAATCTCTAAAAAGACAAATATTTAGGAACGACGCGAGTATATGGGAATTATGCAATGCCATCTTCTTTAGCCAGGCATCATATATGTGAATCATGCAATGCCATCCTGTTTAGCCAGTCATCGTATATGCGAATTGTATCGTGCCATATTTTTATCCATAATGTATTCCATTTATCAACAATGTCTATACATTCATCTAATCTTCCTGTGCATCAGCCATTTGAGTCGGTCATGGGAAAATCTGGAGCGAAAACAAGGTCTTCTAAGCAGTCAGTGCTACCTGTCGATGCAGATTTCTTGTTGGTTACAGATAGCTCCTCAAAGGAGGATTCAGAGACAGATTCCAGTCATATTCCCCCCCCCCACCCGGAGGTGCATGCTCTAACTTGGCTGGGTTATATTTCTCATATCATGCATATGGTGTCTTGCATTGCCATGCCATCTACTTAGATTAGACATGCTTTGTGTGAATGCTTCATGTTTGCTTTCTATATCAGATATGTGAATTATGCAATGCCATGTTTTCAGCCAGTTATCATATATGTGAATTACCTCATGCCATCTTTTTTTTCATTACGTATTCCATTTGTCGACAATCTGTGTATATTGAACTACTCTTCATGTGTATCATCCATTTGAGTCGGTTATGGAAAAATCTGGAGTGAAAACAAGGACTTCAGAGCAGGCAATTGTACCTGTTGACGCATATATCTCGATTGTTACAGGGAGCTCCTCAGACGAGAATTCAGAGATAGATGACCAGTCCTATATCCCACCTGAGGTGTATGCTCTAAGTTGCAATGTTTATATTTCTCATATGATGCACATGGTGTCTTGCATTGCTTAGTTTAGACATCATATGCACAATATTGAATTCCATCTGCTTAGTTTAGAGATCATACATGCGAGTGCCAGTTGCTTAGTATATGAATCAATTATTTTAATTATATCCTGCCATCATGTATACTTAGACAACATGTATGTGAATTATTTCATCCCAGCCTATTTTAGAAAGACAGCATATAGTTTTGTCATGTCATCTTGTTTAGATACTCATCATATGTTGAATTATGCCATTATATCCTGTTAAGTTATCCATCATATATCTGAAACTGTGTCATGCTATCCTGTTTAGTTAGGCATCATATATGTGAAATTATGTCATGATGTCCTGTTTGGTTAGATAACATATATGTGAATTACCACATCTGTCTATCATACAATGTCTGTATGTTCAATTTATTTTCTTGTTTATCAGCCATTTGAATTGGAGGGGGTGATGGCAGTATCTAAGGGAGCAAAAACCCGTTCTTCACAAAAGACAGTGCTACCCGTCGATGCAGATAGAACCATGGTTGTACTGGCCCACAAACTATCCCCACCACACATAATCGATACTCTTCCAGATTGCACACTTACACCGTTGGGCCGAGAACTAGCTACAACCCATCTAACCGCAGCCCCAATGGATAGTAACCCACTTATAATTGACAAAGCACCATGTCCACCATAGAGTACCCCCACACGAGCAGTTTGTAAAGCTACTGCAGTGCCCAAAGCACGAAGACCACCATAGCTAAACCAAATTCCTTGTTTAAAGAAGAAGGGCAACTATTCTTAGGTCAGATTCTTTAGCTATGGTCCATACTCCATTGCTGTTGCATCACTGTATTTACTCATACCAACTACTTTCGAATTTGAAGGGTCCAATTGAAACTCCAATGGCGCAACAGGTATGTTTTAAACCTATTTCTTTAACTAGATTCCTGTTCTAACTTTTTACTCTATGTTGATTTCACTTTAAGTTGTATAAACAGTTATGTTCTCATGTGATGCGCATTACAAGTGTTCCCAATGTTGTGTAGTTTCTCACACTTATATTATGTCTATGCTGTTGTGTCTTAAAAATATATGAGTTGAACTGTGTCTCTATCTTGATTAGGCAACATAAACTAGAATGATATGGACAATACAGTGCCCATGGTACGTAGATATATGTTTGTTTCATGCTGTTATCCTGTCCACCTTAGTACTCAACCGGTTTACCAAAATGAGTTTCGTATACTACAAGCTAAACCTATGATGTGTCTGCCTATTTCTCTTGTACTATGCAAACAAAATATTGGAGAAGAGCACCCCCACTATACAATGGTAGAGAAAGTAATGCAGATAACGTTCAAGATAGTGAGACAACCATGTTGGTCTCCAAGAAAGGTGATAAAAACGATCTTGTAGACAGCGAGAAAACCCCACGGTCCTGCGTTGATGTAGTGTTCGAGTTACTGGCTAGTACCGCTGGCACAAGCTCTTTGAACTCGCTGCCTGAATCACTTCGGCTTCTTCAGTCTCAGCTACAAGTTGAAAGGCATTAGTCAGCTATGCTGCAGCAAGAAGCCGAAGGACTGAGGAAGTCCCTGCAGAACTCAGATGTGTACTTTCTTGTGCAACAACAAGCGCTGGAGGATTTAAGCCCCAAACAAGAGAAAGTTAATAAGCTTGCTAAGCCTCTTGCCAACATTATGGGTACCCAGGATATTGTTTCTTGAGCTCTTCTGACGTGGTTTCAGTTCTGGACTTGTTTGGCTGCGGCGATTATATGCTGCTTTGTTCCCTATATTTGCACTGGTGGTGAACTTTGATGCCCAGTGGATGTAATATGTGTAATAGCCGTGATAGCCTAGCATAAGTTGCTTGCTTATTTATTTCCTTGTTGTCTTGTTTATTTGTTTGCTTGTAGTCAGTGCAGTTCTTTTTCCGCGGTTTGCTAGTGGCCACAATAACCTATTTTTTAAAACTAGGCCACAATAACCATGGACTACAGATTTACTGTAGTGACACTGGGCCTCCTACCGGCCGTAGAAACAATGGGCCTTCTACGGGTCGCAGACACAATGGCCTTCTACGGGCCGTATAATCAATGGGCCTTATATGAGCCGTATGATCGATCGGCCAAACATGGGCCAATAACAGACCGCAGTATGGCCATAAACGGGCTAGAGTTGGAATCGTCCGTTCATGGGCCGACCATAACGGGCCGTTGTTAATATGCCGTATTTGATAACACTATGAAAATGGCCCAACGTATTAATGGGCCACAAACGGGCCGACTATAACAACAGGCTGAATTTGGCCCACAAGCAGAAAATGACAGTAACGAGCCGTAAGTAACCGAATGCTGGAAATGAGCCCAAGAATAAATGGGCCCTGACAAGGCCGAAATATAACATGGGCTAGAAACGACCCAATGGAATAATGGGCCGTTAATGGGTATAAAGTAATGCACTGTTCATTACAGGCCAGTTTCAACACGGGCCATTAATGGGCCAAGAGTTACAAAGGGCCTCGTATGGGCCAAAAGACGTCATGGGCCATACATGGGCCAGAAGTTAAAATGGGCTAGAATCATATTGGACGGCCCAGATGATGGTACTGGGCCTAATTCGTATAGGCTGTAACGGGCCCTGTGTTTGCGGGCTATAAATGGGCTATATGCGAACATGCCGTTAACAGGCTTTCCGTGGGCCGGCCTGCCACCTTTTGACCAAGTCAAATGGGCCGACATTTTCACAGGAATGGGCCTCTGTTGGGCCGTGCCATGTGTTGACGTATCATAGGCGCCTTCCGTCCAATGAGTGGATGACATCTGTCCCAACGGTGAGATGACACGTGTTTACTCCAGCCAATGATGATTTTACACGTGGAAAATCCCCATTGGTCGGGGCTGTTAACGGGTTATCTGAACCAAAACTGGACCAGATAGCTGAACGGTGTGCCGTTACAGTGGATGCCACATGTCGGTGACCCATGACGAAAGCACTTCTATGATTCACGAATTATCGTCATGGAAATGGCCACATCCATGATGATAATTTTTGGTAATGTCATGGAACACTTCTACGACAGCATAGGTATGACTATCTTGATTCTGTCATAAAATCGTCATGGATGTACATGCATGACAGAAAATGTGACCTACTGTGACAAACACATATCATCACGGAAGTGTATTTTTTTGTAGTGAGGCCCACAAGATTTTGCAGACCATGATGGGCCGGCCCAGCTAAAGGTCCAACATTCCCACTTAAGGCCCGTATGACTATTGTCAAATAGGCCCGTCAAAGGGCCGTCCTAAACTTGTCATCATCTTGGCTGTCGGTGTCAAAACCGGCGGATCTCGGGTAGGGGGTCCTGAACTGTGCGTTTAAGGCTAATGGTAATAGGAGGCAGGGGACACGATGTTTTACCCAGGTTCGGGCCCTCTCGATGGAGGTAATACCCTACTTCCTGCTTGATTGATCTTGATGATATGAGTATTACAAGAGTTGATCTACCACGAGATCGTAGAGGCTAAACCCTAGAAGCTAGCCTATGATTATGATTGTTGTTGTCTACGGACTAAACCCTCCGGTTTATATAGAAACTAGAGGAAGCTAGGGTTACACAGAGTCGGTTACAGAGAAGGAAATCTACATATCCGAATATCGAAGCTTCCCTTCCATGTAAAGGAGAGTCCCATCCGGACACGGGACAAAGTCTTCGATCTTCTATCGTCATAGTCCAACAGTCCGGGCAAAGTATATACTCCGGCCGTCTGAGGACCCCTTAATAGAGGACTTCCTCAGTAGCCCCTGAACCAGGCTTCAATGACGATGAGTCCGGCGCGCAGATTGTCTTCGGCATTGCAAGGAGGGTTCCTTCTCCGAATACTTCATAGAAGATTTAGGACACAAGGATCATGTCCGGCTCTGCAAAACAAATTCCGCATTCCACCTTAGAGAGCATAATATTCCACAAATCTAAACTGCCGACAGCTTTTTACGACATCACGCCATGGTCCGGTCTTTACTTGAACCGTTTTCATAACCAACCACTACACGCACCGCGAGGCAGTTTTATTGGCACGTCTTGTCAAAGCAGAGATTGTGTCCCCCTTTATCACGGTATTCTCATCAATACAAGTGTGGGTAACCCAACCGTGTTTTGTTTAATATGACTCCTCGATTTTAGCCAAGTCCCAAATGGTCACGCAGAGGACACTTGATATTCGTCCTCTTTATAAAAGGGGCCAAGACATGTCCTTTTCTTTCCACGCTCGATCCTTCCCCTCCCGCACCTTGAGTTCCAACACCCAAGGCTCAAGATAAAGCACTTCGGTCCTTCGACCATGTCTGGATCCAATCAAGTCCGGTGGATGGCCTTGTCTGTCACAGAGGAGGACATCCGGAAGCTTAGGGAGGCCAAGTATCTCGCCGCCGAGATTCCGCACAGCCTACCTGCTCAAGGGTAGGTCGTCCCCACTTCCGAACCCAACGAGAGCGTTGTTTTTATCTCCCACTTTCTCCGAGGGCTAGGTTTTAGCGTTGATCCCTTCGTAAGAGGGCTCATGTTCTACTACGGACTAGATTTCCATGATCGAGCTCCGGATTCCGTCTGTCATTTATCATCGTGTGTGAAGCCTTCCTCCGCATCACCCCCCACTTTGGCCTATGGCTCAAGACCTTCAATGTGAGGCCAAGGGTGATCGACGGGCATCAGGCAGAGTGCGGAGGCGCTATAATAAGAAAAGGCACCGACGCCCCATGGCCGAAGGGTTCTTTCGTGGAGACTTCTGATTTATGGCAGCGGGAGTGGTTTTACATCGCCCACCGAGGTACAAAGCGGGTGGCTGCTCCAGCGTTCCACCTGGGCCCTCCACCGCAACTGGCGTCATGGGTTAACAAGGGGCTGGACTAGGGGCCGGCTAACGACGTGCTGACATTGCGAAGCCGCATCCGAGACCTTCTCAACTGGGATGTCAGTCTTGTCAAGATAATGCAAGTGATGCTAGTTCGTCGAGTCCTACCCTGCCAACGTCATCCTCTCCATATGTGCGAGTTCAATCCGGAAGGACTGCGAACCGTTCAACAATTCTTCGGCATGACGCTCAAAGAGATGTATGAGTCATTCTTCGAATCACGAATAAAGTGTCCGGACACCATCGAGGACGCGTGTCTCAATTGCAACCGCCCGGATACCCAAGTAAGTAATTCCGCTACCGAACACACCATCCTTTATGTTTATTGTAACATCATTCTAAAAAAATTCTCTGCCAAGACTGGCGGAAGAAGGCGAAGAGGATTAGGTGTCCAGCCCCTCTTCTCGAAGGCCCACCAAATCCTTTGTTGATCTGGATGCTTGACCACGTGCCGTATCAGGTGCCATCAAGGGAAGACGAGGGGAGGAATAAAGAAGCCATAGATGGGCCTCATTTTTTACACATCCAGATTGGAGGAGTAGGTGCCTCCACGAAGGAGGATAATCGGGGAGGGGAATCTAAAATCCCTTCTCCTTAAGGTAAGAAAAGGGCTGCCTCCGAAGATTTGGAAACTGAGGTTTCCAAACAAGGGAAGAAACCCTCGCCAGAGGACCCTGCCCCAGAGGGCGTCCTTACCGCGCAGCGCCCGCAAGGGGGCCAGCCCTCCATCGAGCCGTAAGTGAAAGGGTACTCTGGTAAACATATCCTATTTTGTCTCGGAGGATAATGACCGTAACTTATTTGTTGCAGTCCGCCTCGCAGCCCTTCCCCACAGGGTTCATCATCGGGGGTTCTTCCTCCAGAGATGATGGAGAGCGAGACGCCTCCCTCTGCCTCCCCGTCACATGGGGTGGACGACCCCGAGGTGTCGTCACAGAGGATTTCTCCTGATCCACCAAGGCCAGAAGTTGACACTTCGGCTGCCCAAAGTCTGGAATATTCGGCTCCCAAAGAGAGCTTTAGGAGGACTCCGGGATTGTACGGCACACAACTGGACACACTAATGGGCCTTCTGGAGTGAGCGGCCATCTCAGAGACACATCGGGCCTTAATGGGTACGGTGGCTGAGAGGATTTCATCCGTGAAAAGTGGTTTGAATGAAGCTTTTATGAGTCTACTGACAGGCTTTGAGGTATGCAAAAATGTATTTTTTATGGTTCCACACATGCTAAGTGTGCTCTATATAGATAGTAGCCCCTGAGACTCTGGTTGCCATCAACGTGGCGGACAGAGGATCATAATCTCTGTTAATAATCACGCTGTTTATTTGCAGGTGGCTGAGGGTCCGGCGGCCGACCAATTAGCCGATTTTGCCAAACTAAAGCGGCAGCTGGACGTGGCCGATGCCGACATCGCACTTGTTAACAAGCGGCTTGACGAGGCTCAGGGTATGTATATTCGGCTTGTCAGCAAATATTTAAGAGGACCATGATGCTAGTATCTATAGTATGATGTGACTGCAGATGGAGCTGCTACCGTGGAGACCCTTCGGGCAGAGCTTGCCCGAGCCAAGGAGCAAGCCCGGATAAGTGATCCGGCTGCTGTGAAGGCGGTCGAGGAGTTAAGAGCTGAACAGGCTGCTCATCGCTGGAGCGAAGAAAACGTAGCCCAGATGGCTACTGAGCTAGAAGATGCCGCCAACCGCTGTGAGCTCCTTCAAAAGGAAAACCAAGCAATAGCGGCTGACCTGAAGAAGGCCCTGGAGGCAGCCAAGGAAACCCGCTCTGAAATGAGGGGGATGAGGGAGGAGCTTCGTGAAGCCGGAGATATCGTGGCTGGAAAGCCCTATCTGTTGCGGATGAAATTCGGAGATCCAAAGTATGCCCCTCTGATTCAGTTGTGGAGTGCGGCGGAAGCATATGCGGACCTGGCAAAGAGTACTGCTGATGCGTCCGAGTTTTACAAAGATCGGAAAGACCATAAGGCTGAGAGGTTATTCTGGCCGTAGTTCAGTGCCCCGATGCATCCGCTGCCATTGAATGAAAAGATGCCCGCATGGGCCGAACTCCACAGGTTGTCCGGGCTTGCTATGAGGTCTGTCGTAGATCATCTTTGGCCACAAGGACCAAGGCCAGATAGCTATTTTGGATTCGTGCAACAATTCCTTGGTGTTGTGTCACATATCGATGCTGTGAAGAGGTCGGCGTGCATAGAGGGTGCGCGGATGGCGCTTGCCCGTGTTAAAACATACTGGGCTAGGATGGAAGCCACCGCTATTGCAACCCAGAGTGTGGCGGACGGCCAGGACCCGACCGAGCACTACTTCAAAGAGGTGCCCGTTTAATAGAGGCTCAGTGCTCGAAGAGTGCCATATTCGAATGACATGTATCGCGATTGTAAAGACAACGCTATTTTTGATTATAAAGGCTGTTTTTATACTTTTGCCCAAAAGTATTATAATGCCTCCTGTGCGGCCGTTTATGTATATATATATATCCTGAAAGTTTGCCGTCGTCGGCTTTAGCCCCCATGCATATAATGTGGGGGTGTTCGAGAAAACGCGTAGTCACACTTGATCCAACGTCTTGGTTTGTTAAGGAGGTGATAGCGCGGCAAACCAGGCAATCGGACTATATAGCTTTAACACTTTCACTTAGCCATAGGAGTTTGACGGTGGGGCTAATATATAGCCCCTGGTACTTTGCATTCAACTGGATATGGTGCGCGTATGTATGTGACCGGGAAACCGGTCCTTCGTTAATGCGGAGGAATCGCAAAGATTCCGCTGGGTCATTGAGTGATTGACCAGTCTCCCGCTGTATCATGACAGTCAGTTTTCGGTTTTCTCTACTAAGGTGCTCGTCCAGGTGAACCGGGGCACAATCACAGTAGTTCTCCATGTGCCGCCTTAGCCGATAGAACGGAACGTAAGGTAGCAAAACACGGGAGCCGGGCAAACCCAACTTTTGACCAAAGACATGATTCAGAGCTGATGCATATAAGGCCAAACTCGCGACGCCGAACACTCCCTAAGGTATTCAGACTTTATAATGTGTACTGGGCTGAATAACGCCCTTGACAATAAACCCAAAGTTTCCAGGTATGAGCTGTAGTCTGATGTGACAAAAATGCCGAAAACGCCAGTATCCCTCCCGGTTGTATAAAGTTTTCCGGAGGGGAAGAAGCAACAAGAGATATTAAAAAGGTTTACGGAAGGTCTTAATCTAGAAATAAACCTTTGAGCGGGGCCCTGCTGCACGTCTATGCCTTTATCTCCGTTGTGCCATATCCTGGAAGGGTGTAGCACGATGATCATCTGTAAAAGAAAAGGAAAAAACCCAGGTGAAAGACTTCATGCGAGGTGTTCGTTAATCTGATTGAACCGTGAAAATGCAATATGCTATTGTATTGATGGGGTCGAGCCAAGCTATGGGCTCTTTTTGCGAGCAGCCCCTAGCATATTTTATGGGGAAATCCCAACTAGGCTGTTACATTAGGTGGGGCGCCGGACTCGTCTAACCGTGTCTATGGTCTTGACGACCGGCCATTAGTCCTGGTTGGAGGGACCACTCAGTGTTCGGCTGCTAGAGCCGCCACATATTCTTCCGCGCGTAAGGAACACTCTGTATTTCCGCTAACTGTGATGACGCCACGTGGACCGGGCATCTTAAGTTTGAGGTAGGCGTAATGCGGTACTGCATTAAAACGAGTGAAGGTCGTTCGTCCAAGTAGTGCGTTATAGCCACTCCGGAATGGAGCGATGTCGAAGGTTAATTCATCGCTTCTGAAGTTGTTGGGAGAACTGAATACAACCTCTAGTACTAGAGAGCCCGTACAATGGGCCTCGACGCCAGGTATCACTCCTTTAAAGGTAGTGTTACTTAGGCTGATCCTTGAAGGGTCTATCCCCATTTTGCGGGCAGTGTCCTGATATATCAGGTTTAGACTGCTGCCGCCGTCCATAAGGACTCGTGTGAGATGGTATCCGTTAATTATTAGGTCGAGCACCAAAGGAGCCGATCCGTCATGCCGGATACTAGTCGGATGGTCCCTGCGGTCAAAGGTGATCGGGCAGGCCGACCAGGGATTAAATTTAGGGGCGACGGGCTCAACATCCTATACGTCTCTGAGTGCGCGCTTGCGCGTTCTCTTTGGAATGTGAGTTACGTAAATCATATTCACTGTTTTGACTTCTGGTGGGAATTTCTTCTGTCCTCCAATGTTCGGGTGACGAGGATCAGCCTCATCTTCACTTGGCGTCTCCCTCCCCTTTTGTTTGGCATTCAGCTTGCCAGCCTGTTTGAAACCCCAACACTCTCTGTGGGTGTGGTTTGCAGGTTTTTTGGGGGTGCCGTGAATCTGACATAGTTTGTCTAGAATCTTGTTTAGGTTGGACGGTCCATCACTACTGCCTTTAAATGGATTCTTCCATTGACCGGGTTGAGAGCACCTGAATCCGGCGTTGACCGTCGTGTTCTCTAGGCTGCCATCATTATTTTGACACTTGTTTTTGTTGCGTCATGGCTTCCCGTTGCCATCCCTGACTTCGGATGTGCTTTGGTCGCTGGTGCTGCTATGGGCCAGCCAGCTGTCCTCGCCCGCACAAAAGCGGGTCATGAGGCTTGTTAAGGCTGCTATTGTCCTCGGCTTTTCTTGTCGAGGTGTCTGGCAAGCCGTTCGTCCCGGATACTGTGTTTGAAAGCCGCTAAGGCTTCGGCGTCTGGGCAATCGACTTTTTGATTCTTTTTAGTAAGAAATTTGTTCCAGAGCTTTTGGTCTGACTCTCCAGGGTGTTGAATTATGTGACTTGGGTCGTCTGCGTCTAGAGGCCGTACATAGGTCCCTTGAAAATTAGCCCTGAAAGCATCCTCGAGCTCTTCCCAACTTCCAATTGAGTTTTCGGGAAGGCTTTTTAGCCAGTGCCGAGCTGGTCCCTTTAATTTGAGGGGTAGGTATTTAATGGTGTGGAGATCGTCTCCGCGAGTCATGTGGATATGAAGGATGAAGTCCTCGATCCAGACCCCAGGGTCTGTAGTTCCGCCGTATGCCTCTATATTCACGGGTTTAAATCCTTCCGGAAATTCATGATCCAGCACCTCATCAGTGAAGCACAGGGGGTGTGCAGAACCCCTCTATTTGGTCGTGTCGTGGCATGTTGTCGATGGTTGTTGTGTTCGGTTCTGGTTCCTAGCCAGAGCATGCTTCCTAGATCAATGTGATTGTTCTGGTGTTCGATCAATGTGATTGTTTCAGTAGCTCTGATCCTGTGCCAGAGCACGCTTCCTAGATCCGTAGATGGATCTGGCCATACCGGACTTTCTGTCCAAGAGATCAAGTAAATCGTGTGCTGACTTGTGTGCGGCATCTTTAGTCGTCTTGTCACGGCCATGGGGCGGTCGGTCCAACTGATCGGTCGTTTTCGTCTGAATGGGCTCTACAGCCTCGTCGTCGAATTCGGGCAGCAGCTTGCGCTTTGGATAGCTCTTTGTGTGACGATCATCGCCGTATTTTTCTTCTGTGTCAAGCACATTGTTCCACCTGCGGTTGAACGTATCCTGTGCGGCTTTAAGCCTTTGCTTCTGTTTCTTTAGGCTCCTCGCGGTGGCGATAATCCTTCTACGAAGGTTCTCTTGTTCCAAGATCTTTTCTGGGATGATGAGTGCATCATCGTCCGGGCCATTCTCCTCTTCGGAGACAGGTTGTTGAATTTTACCCTCGAGATCGGCGTTATCCGACGTTGGCTCCGACTGTTTTCACCGTCCCCTGGCTCACCCTGCTCCATCGCTGGGTCCATAGGGTCGTCATTTCCTTTGGAATCAACCGGGGTGTTATTATTTCTTACGCTATTGTCGTTGTTTTTACTGTGGCAGGATTTAGAGCGGCGTCTACGGCGCCGCTTTGGTGGCTTGTCGAGGGAAGTATTCTTCGTTGCATCGTCACCGTCGCCTTCTTTTGGTGTGTCCACCATATATATATCGTATGATGAGGTGGCAGTTCAGCACCTAGTGGGCGGGGGTTCCTTTTCTTCTCCTGCGTCGTCGTACATACCGTCGACGTCTTCGGAGTCGAAATCGAGCGTGTCGGTTAAGTCATCGAGAGTGGGTATGAAGTGGGTGGTGGGTGGGGAACGAATTTCTTCATCGTCCGCTTCCCACTCAAGCCGAACATAGTTCGTCCAGGAATCTCTTGATAAGGAAAGAGACCTTAATGAGTTCAGCACATCACCTAAGGGCGAGTGTTGAAAAATATCCGCGGCAGTGAACTCCATGACTGGTGCCAGATCAGATTCGACAGGCACGGACGCATGCGGTTCGGATCCTATAGCCGGAAACGAGTCCGAGGGTCCGATGACACCACTCTCACAGGAGGTGTGATCAGTGTTCGACTCTGACGCTGATGTCACAGCCTAGATTATTGCTTGTATTAGTTGCATCTTAGAGCACTTATGTTTCATGTCTAAATTTCTGAAACTTGAACTGAGGAAATTAGAAAGCCTCAAAACATTCTAAAAGAAGGGCAAGAACCCTTTAAATTGCATTCAATAATTCCAAAATGCCCGAAAAATCATTCTGGTAATTTTGGCAAGAGATATATATCAAACCAAAATTCTGGAACATTTTTATGGAATATTTTGGAACATTGAATTTAAATCATATTGTATTTGGATTTGAAGTTATATTCATAATATATAATGATTATAGTTTCAAATGCCTGTGATATTTTATGTATATGTGGAGAAGTCCATTAAGTGACATAAAAATATCCAGGGGAGTTTTGGCACTGTTTTACATTTGTTTAAATTTGAATTCAGTGGCAAAAGAATTATTAAAAAGAAAACAAAATAAAAAATATAAATAGAGCAGAAGAACTTACATGTAGCTTACCTGGCAGCCCACTTACCTCGGCCCAGTTCCTGTGCAGCCCACCCACCTCCCCTGCTAGTTGTCTTCCTCCTCTCGCCAGATGGCAGAGGGGAAGCCGTGCACGGTGCTCGCGCGTGCGGGCACGCAGCTGCCTGCTTGGCCCCTCCCTAGCCAGCGCGACGCTGGGATCATCTCCACGTCGCCTCTGGAACCCATCGACCCCTCGCTCACTCTTCCCCCTCGCTCCCTTCACGCCATGGCCGATGCACGCCCAAGCTCGTCGCTGCTGTACTCGTGCCCATAGCCTTCCCCATGCCTCTTTGACGTTACCTAGAGCTCCACCGTTGACCTATATGCCGTCTCCGCCAAGCCACGCGAGCGGACGCACCCTGTAGAAGCGTCCTCGACTCCTTCTTCCTCCTTCAGTCGCCGAGATCGCCGGTGACCACACCTCGTCTCCAGGCCGTCCCCGAGCCCGCTGAGGCCACCGTCGCAATCCCTGTGAGCTCCTGCTTCTCCCTATATGCTCACCCCTCCATTCCTGTCCGCTAGCCGCCGCATCCGTGAGCTCATCGTTGACGTCCATGTCGTCGCCGTCGTTGCAATGGACAAAAATTGCGTCCGAGCACGCGGACGTGCTCCTGCCGTCTCTTTGAACCTAACCCACACCACAACCTACTCCCTTGTGCGTTGCAACGCCACGCTCGCTCGGAGTTGAGCTCCGGCCGCCGCTTCGCTCGCCGCTGCCGACGCCACAGTCCCACCCCGCACTTGCCACGGTCACCACCCGAAGCGCCGCTGCAGCCGCTCCCGAACGCCACCAGCCGCGCAACCTCTCGTGGCCAGAGATGGCCAGACGAGGAGCGCCGTCGCGTCTGCTTACCGCCGGCGATTAGTCGCCGGTGTAGATGACATGGCTCGTCATTAGCTGTTAACAGCCCCGCTAATTAACCCCCAGGGTCAATGACAGCGGGCCCCGCGAGCTAATTATTTTTGTTAGGATTTAAATAGCCACATAATTAGCATTGTTACACTGACAGGTTGGCCCCACAAGTCAGAATTGACTTTGGTCAATGATGACGTCGCCCTGATGCAAAGCTGACGTAGTAATCTGTTTTCTGGTTTTTAAATAAATCAGAAATGATTTATTAATTCCAGAAAATAGCCAAAACTTCTAAAAATCATAGTAAATCAACCGTAACTCCAAATGAAATAAGTTATATATGAAAAATGATCATAAAAATCCAATCTATCCATCTGTACCATTTTCATGCATGTCTGAACAACTTACAGCCATTGTATATGACAATTTGAATAAATGGCATTTGAATATCCACATATGGAGTTTGAATTTGAATCTTGGATTCAAACCACTCCATTTAATCTGTTGCTAGTTGCATTAGCTCAAATTGCAGCATATTGAAATGTGATGATCATGCATCATATTGTGCATTGCATTGATTGTGTTCTTCCTAGTTTGTCGGTATTTGTTTATTCTCAGTAGACGATGTTCCGATGATTAGATCAATGCCACCGATGAAGAACTATACTATCTTCAGATGTGCCAGCCAAGCAAAACCCACTTGTTCATTCCGATACAATCCCACTCTCTCGCTCCTGCTCTCTTTTACTACATTAGGACAACAACGATTCATCTGCTACTTGCTGCGGTAGTTGAACCCCTTTCCTCTGCATGACCTGTCATTGCCACAGTAAATAGATGAAACCCACTAGCATGAGTAGGAGTTGTTTGAGCCCTGATGTGCCTACTCATTCATGCTTGTTTGCCATGACTGCTACTGCTTAGAGTTGAGTCAGGTCTGATTCATCGGGGATGAATTGGAGGTGCGTGAACATGTCCTACTGTGTGTGAGCTAAGTGTGTGAACACGATTTGGTAAAGGTAGCGGTGGGAGGCCATGTAGGAGTACATGGTGTGTTGTCTCATTGAAACCGTCCTCAGGAACTGAGTTCTATGTTTGTGATCCATGAACAGTTGCTACCACACATTGGGTTCCGGTAACTCGACCCCTCTCGACTTATGAATCAACATGATCTCTGTCCAGGAGTTGCAACTAGTTTCTGGTGTTTGTAGGTAGTGTTAGTAGTCTACCAAGTGGCACCCGGTACAGGTGGGCTTGGGACAGACTAGGCACTGTGGCACGGTGTACCAAGCGTAGATCCACCCATCGATGTGGGCTTGGGAACCCTGCACACATCATTTGGGGCCGTGAGCAACACCCCAGACGGATCTCCTTGTGGATGGAACCCGAATAGGCGATAAACCTGGACGAGAGACTTGTGTGCTTAGTCAGGTCGTGGCCGACACCCTCGCTGGGCTTCCGCTTGAAGGTTGCCGAGTACATGTCATGTAAACGGCGAGAAGTGGTGAGAGCGTGTGTGACGAAGTACACCCCTGCATGGTTAACATTATCTATTCGAATAGTCGTGTCCGTGGTAAAGGACTTCTGGGTTGCATGTATAGTTCATAGATAACTTGAAGTGGATACTCTAAAATGCGCAAGATAAGCATGAGTGCTATGGATGTCGTTCTCATAGGGAGACAGGAGCGGATCCATAGTGGTGTATTGATTTGGTGAATATGTGGACTCGTGTGCGCCACCTCAGAAGAGTTACTTGAAGTCGTAGTTCAGGATAGCCACCGAGTCAAAGCTGGCTTGCTGCAGTTAAACCCCACCATCCCCTTTTTTGATAATGATGCATATGTAGTTAGTTCTGATGTAAGTCTTGCTGGGTACATTTGTACTCACGTTTGCCTATTTTACGTTTTTGGAGAGACTTCCGTCTCACTAGTAGTTCCGCATGGACTTCGACGTTTAGCTTGTTACCTCAGCTATGATATTGTGCCCTCGGCAAGATCTGGTAGATAGTCAGGCTTCTCAGCCTTTTTCATTTATAGTTGTCTGTACTCAGACATGTTAAGCTTCCGCATGTGCTTTGACTTGTATGCTCTGAATGCTGGGTCGAGAGACCCATGTTTGTAATATCTCGCTCCTCGGAGCCTATTGAATAAAATACCTGAGTTGTAGAGTCATGTTGTGATGCCATGTTGTATTTGCACATATTGAGCATATTGTGTGTATGTTTTTGAAATGATTGGTATGTGTGGGTTCTGACTATCTAGTTGTTTATCCTTGGTAGCCTTTCTTACCGGGAAATGTCTCCTAGTGCTTCCATTGAGCCATGGTAGCTCGCTACTTCTCCGGAACACTTAGGCTGGCGAGCATGTGTCCTTTTTCGTTCCTGTGTCTGTCCCTTCGGGGAAATGTCACGCGGTGTCCACCGGAGTCCTCTTAGCCTACTACAGCCCGGTTTACCAGAGTCCTGCTGGACCAGTTGATCTAGACCGGATTCACTCACTGATGACCGACACATTCGTTGCTGGGTCAAGTATGCATGTCCCTGTAAGTTAGTGCCACTTTGGGCTCACGACTAGCCATGTCAGCCCGGGTTCTTTGTCATATGGATGCTAGCGACACTATCCTATATGTGTGCCAAAAGGCGCAAACGGTCCCGGGCATGGTAAGGAGACACCCGTGGAAATACCGTCTGTGAGGCCGCAATGTGATATGAGGTGTTACATGCTAGATCAGTGTGGCATAGAATCGGGGGTCCTAACAGCTAATGAGTGTGCGGCCTCCGTGGTGGGGTCCATCCACCCGTCCTCGAAAGGCACGATCTGCTCTGGATTGATTTCTGGTGCCAACGCAGGTGCGATCTCCCGAATACTGTCCGACGGCAGATCAAAGTCATGCCCATCGTGACTGTTTGGCGCACCTATCATGGGCTCGAATCCATCGAAGATCAAGTCTCCGCGGATGTCGGCAGTATTGTTTAAGCTTCCAAACCTGACCTGATGGCCAGGGGCGTAGCTATCGATCTGCTCCAGATGGCCAAGTGAGTTGGCCCGTAGTACTAATCTACCGAATACGAAGATCTGTCCGGGGAGGGAAACTTTCTCCTGGATCGCATCATTGAAGATGATCGAAGGGGCCATCAAACCTCACAGGAACGACATAGTGGAACTCTCAATGAAAGCACCAATGTCGGTGTTAAAACCGGCGGATCTCGGGTAGGGGGTCCCGAACTGTGCGTCTAAGGCCAATGCTAACGGGAGGCAGGGGACACGATGTTTACCCAGGTTCGGGCCCTCTTGATGGAGGTAATACCCTACTTCCTGCTTGATTGATCTTGATGATATGAGTATTACAAGAGTTGATCTACCACGAGATCGTAGAGGCTAAACCCTAGAAGCTAGCCTATGATTATGATTGTTGTTGTCCTACGGACTAAACCCTCTGGTTTATATAGACACCGGAGGGAGCTAGGGTTACACAGAGTTGGTTACAGAGAAGGAAATCTACATATCCGAATATCCAAGCTTGCCTTCCACGCAAAGGAGAGTCCCATCTGGACACACGACGAAGTCTTCAATCTTGTATCTTCATAGTCCAACAATCCGGCCAAAGTATATAGTCCGGTTGTCCGAGGACCCCTTAATCCAGGACTCCCTCAGTGGCCCATGGTCACTTCTAGCCCATTTACAGTCTGCTAAGTATTTGGCCCGAATTACGGCCCGGTGTATTTCTGGCCTGTTAAAGGTCCTACTTAATTTGGACCCATTTACAAGACGCTGAAACTTTTGTCCCATAAACGACCATGAAGGATTTGGGTCATATTCGGCCATGTATGAAATTCGGCCTCTTAGAGGCCCACTATAGATTTGGGCCACTTTCAGCCTGTTGTGATTTTTAGCCTGTTAATGTCGGATGAAATCCATGGGCCATATGTGGCCCAACGTCAAATCAGGCCTATTAACAGCCCATATAAAAATGACACTAATCAAGCCCGACCGAACTTACGGCCTGTTAAAGGCCCGTGTAGTAGGTCGGCACATTTACGGCCCGTCCGAATTTCGGCCTGTGAATGATCCGCATTGTAAATGGGCCACCATTTCGGCCTGCTAAGACCCAGTTATTTGGCACAATTAGGGCCCAATCTCACATTCGGCATATTAAAGGCCCATGTTTTTTATGGGCTCGAGATATTTACACCTGTAAATGGCCTATTGTTGCTGAGGGCCCAAAGTATGTTTAGGTCTGTTAAAGGCCCACTATGGGCACATGCCTACTAGAAAAATATGAAACCTTATGCTGATTTAGGCCCAGATATTTTTAGTGGGCTACATGCAAATTTAGGCCCATAATCGTTTTTAGCCCAATTGGAATGGGCCCAACCAATGTTGGCATGTTGGGCTCCGATGAAGCTTTCAACCGAATATATTGCTAAGATAAACCTACACTATACAAAAATAGCGACGTAATTACTGCAGCCTTTGGCAGCATCATGATTGTTGTATCACAAAAAAATAAATTCCTACCATACAACAAAAGTCCTGTTGGCATAAAGTTTACAGTCCTTGCAGATAAAAGCACCATCAGATGTATAGAAGCGTAGATCATTTGACCTGAGTGCTAATGTTTCAGGCTTTAGAATCTGATGGAGCAGCACGATCTTCACCTTTTTTCGCCATTGCTCTTGAACAACAAAGCGAATGTCTGATAGTCTGGTTTCTTGATGACATTTGTCAACCACTATTCTTGTTTCCGAAACAACGTCCATTATGGATTGGACTTGTGTCTGGAGAACAAATATATCACTCAGTCTAGCCGGAAGATTTTGTTAAGTAGGCAATTTGGACGAGGTTACCATCACAACCAACCCAGAATTACGCAGGAAGGTGCTTTTTGCACTGTTAGTGAAGAGATACTGACGCACTGCAGCAAGAGGTGACATTGTGCCTATGGAAGCCTCGTCACCTTCAGGTGGTTGTGCTTGTTCAATCATTTGTTCCATAGCTTGCTGAAAGTTTAAACTTGTAGGTTAGTGTACCAGATAAGTTACTAATGTGACAAAAACAAACAAAGTAGGTTACATGCTTATACATAACTTATTTCGGTGAACTACTATAATACATTAGCATGTATTGTAATGCCAATTACGTAATAAAATCACTTTCGGAACATATGTCCATGTAGCATGCTTACTGCATTGTCTATTTCCTCACATATGTTGACATCTAAGGATAAAGAGACATGGTTTAGAGTAGGATGAACATAGTATGACAACATTCATATCATGGGCAAATAGATATAAAACAAATAGGCTATTTTATCATTGTGTGCGCACGTGAACATCACAACTAGATTACAGATCAAGACCAAAAGAATATACTTCATCTCTTTTAAACCATGGAAGCTGAAATGATACGTTAAGACAAGTATGTACAAAAGTGAACAGAGTAATTGACATTGGCTGCAAACCAAGCAGTTAAATGAACACATCAAAGTACCAATCAGTTCAAAGGCAGGAGGAGTAAGGACTTACAACAGCGGCTTGAACTGGTGTGCTCATGCCCTTCATCTTGTTGTTGTGGCAATCCTTGAAGATTTGCACTCATTCAGTTCAGGTTCTTTTTGGTCCGCATGGGCTTTCCTCTGTATTCAGAACAAGTCAATATAGATACGATAATATGGCACAGAAAAAAGAAGGAAGTAGCAGCTATTTACAAGATCCTCGCAGTGTGCACTATAGCTATGAGATCCTGTTGTTTGTTGGAATTTCACTTTAGAATGGTTGGTCTTGTTCTTCAAACAGTTAGCCTAGAAGAAGATACTCTTGTAAGGCACATACATAAATAAAAGTTAAATATGTGGTCTGATCAAATACATATAGCCTACCTGATACTTTGGATCAGACTAGTGTGTAACAAGGGCTGTCCAGTCTTCATCTATAATATACTCCACTGGAGATGTTTAGGCGATTTGATTGTTAGCCTTGCCTTCAAAGTGAGATTTTCTAAGGTGGTAACGATACTATCACAGAGAAGACTTAAAAACATGAGTGCAAGCTTGTTTAGTTGCATCATCTTTCGGATCCAACTTGAACCTCATCTGTTAAAAAAGAATGCGAGTCTTATTAGGTGGAAGCTAGAAAGTACGGGACAGAGCAAGACAATGATACGTCTCCGTCGTATCTACTTTTCCAAACACTTTTACCCTTGTTTGGACTCTAACTTGTATGATTTGAATGGAACTAACCCAGGCTGACGCTGTTTTCAGCAGAATTGCCATGATGTTGTTTTTTGTGCAGAAAATAAAATTTCTCGGAATGACCTGAAACTCCACGGAACATCTTAGAAAAAATAATAAAAAATCCTCGCCAAAGATGAAGACCAGGGGGCCCACACCCTGTCCACAAGGGTGGGGGGCATGCCCCCCTCCTAGGGCGCGCCCCCCTACCTCATGGGCCCCCTGGTGGCCCTCCGACGCCAACTCCAACTCCATATATTGGCTTTTTGGGAGAAAAAAATCAGAGACAAGAAATCATCGCGTTTTACAATACGGAGCCGCCGCCAAGCCCTAATCTCTCTCGGGAGGGCTGATCTAGAGTCCGTTTGGGGCTCCGGAGAGGGGGATTCGTCGCCGTCGTCATTATCAACCATCCTCCATCACCCATTTCATGATGCTCACCTCTGTGCGTGAGTAATTCCATTATAGGCTTGCTGGACGGTGATGGGTTGGATGAGATTTATCATGTAATCGAGTTAGTTTTGTTAGGGTTTGATCCCTAGTATCCACTATGTTCTGAGATTGATGTTGCTATGACTTTGCTATGCTTAATGCTTGTCACTAGGGCCCGAGTGCCATGATTTCAGATCTGAACCTATTATGTTTCCATGAATATATGTGTGTTCTTGATCCTATCTTGCAAGTCTATAGTCACCTACTATGTGTTATGATCCAGCAACCCCGAAGTGACAATAATCGGGACCACTCCCGGTGATGACCATACTTTGAGGAGTTCGTGTATTCACTATGTGCTAATGCTTTGTTCCGGTTCTCTATTAAAAGGAGGACTTAATATCCCTTAGTTTCCAATAGGACCCCGCTGCCACGGGAGGGTAGGACAAAAGATGTCATGCAAGTTCTTTTCCATAAGCACGTATGACTATATACGGAATACATGCCTACATTACATTGACGAATTGGAGCTAGTTCTGTGTCACCCTATGTTATGACTGTTACATGACGAACCGCATCCGGCATAATTATCCATCACTTATACGGTGCCTACGAGTTTTCCATATACTGGTTCTCGCTTATTTACTTTTCCGTTGCTACTATTACAATCACTACAAAATACCAAAAACATTACTATTGCTATCTTTACTTTTGTTACCGTTACCACCACTATCATATTAATTTGCTACTAAAAACTTTGCTGCAGATACTAAGTTTCCAGGTGTGGTTGAATTGACAACTCAGCTGCTAATACTTGAGAATATTCTTTGGCTCCCCTTGTGTCGAATCAATAAATTTGGGTGGAATACTCTACCCTCGAAAACTGTTGTGATCCCCTATACTTGTGGGTTATCAAGACCTTTTTCTGGCGCCATTGCCGGGGAGCATAGCTCTATTCTTTGAGTCACTTGGGATTTATATCTGCTGGACACTATGAAGAACTTGAAAGACGATCGAACTACTATTTTGCCCTCAACTACGAGGGGAGGTAAGGAACTGCCATCAAGCTCTGCACTTGATTCACCTTCTGTTATAAGTAAGCTTGCGACACCTAAACCTACTACTGCTATGAATTCTGATATGTCGCGTGTTATTGATGATGCCACTTCTCCTATGCATGATATATATGATGAAACTACTTCTATGCTTGATACTACTATGCCCCTTGGTGAATTTCTAGATGAACAAATTGCTAGGTCTAGAGAAAGAGAAATTATTGAATCTAAATATGATGATGAGATGGATGATGAAAATATGCCTGCTATTCCTGAGGGTTATCTTTTTGATGCAGAATCTTCTGCAGCTATTTTTCCCTGCCAGGATAGATACGAACTTAAGAGGCTGCTAGTTAAATGGAGTAAAGAATCTCTTAGAGATAGAATGAGACCCGACCCTGCTTTTGCTACTTCACCTATTTGTGTTCCCGATAAGGATTATTATGAATTTTCTGTTGATCCAGATATAATTACTTTGGTTGAATCTGATCCTTTCTATGGCTAGGAATCTGAAACTGTTGTGGCACATCTTACTAAGTTGATATAGCCGCCCTATTTACTAATAATGAGAGATCGCGCTACCTTTATTTGCTCAAAATATCCCAGTTCTCATTAAAGGGTGATGCTAAGGTATGGTTTGATTCTCTTGATCCTGGTTGTGTGCGTAGTCCCCAGGATATGATTTATTACTTCTCTGCTAAATATTTCCCTGCTCATAAGAAACAAGCTGCTTTGAGGGAAATATACAATTTCGTGCAAATTGAAGAAGAGAGTCTCCCACAAGCTTGGGGGAGGCTTCTCAAGTTACTTAATGCTTTACGTGATCATCCTCTTAAGAAACCTGAAATACTTGATATCTTTTATAATGGACTAGCTGATGCTTCCAGAGATTACCTGGATAGTTGTGCTGGTTCTCTTTTCAGTGAAAGAACACCGGATGAAGCTGAAATTCTATTGAATAATATGTTGACAAATGAAAATAATTGGGCACCTCCCGAGCCACCTCCTGAGCCAGCTCCAGAGCCAATTACTGAGCTTATTCGTAAACCAACTCCGAAGAAGAGAGGTGTTCTATTTCTCAGTCCCGAAGATATGCAGGAGGCAAAGAAATCTATGAAAGAAAAAGGTATTAAAGCTGAAGATGTTAAGAATTTACCTCCTATTGAAGAAATACACGGTCTTAATTTACCGCCTACTGAAGAAGTATATGATCTCAATTCCTTATTCACTGAAGAACCTCCTGATCCCGATATCCCGACACAGGTAGTAAAGGTAAATTCTCGCTATAGATATGATAAAGCTGAAGTCC
Source organism: Triticum aestivum (assembly GCF_018294505.1). Classification (NCBI taxonomy): domain Eukaryota; kingdom Viridiplantae; phylum Streptophyta; class Magnoliopsida; order Poales; family Poaceae; genus Triticum; species Triticum aestivum. The sequence continues at coordinate 154,372,068 of NC_057804.1, forward strand.
CTCCTACTAAAATTGCTAGTCAGTGCTTGGATGAGTTTGATGACTTTATGTTTAAGCAAGATGACTTTAATGCTTATTTTGGTAGACAATTAAAACAAAATACCTTTATGATTAAACGCTTGGGTGATTATGTGGCTAATATTAGAGGTGAACTTAAACTTGTTAGCAAACATGCTTCTATGGTTACCACTAAAGTAGAACAAGTACTTAAAGCTCAAAAAGAAGTGCTTGATGAAATGAATAGTAAGAAAAATGATTATGCTGTTAGAGTGGCTACTAGAACTGGTAGAATGACTCAGGAACCTTTGTATCCTGAAGGACACCCTAAGAGAATCGAGCAAGATTCTCAGAGAAATAATATTGATGTACCTAGTTCTTCTAAAAGGAAGAAAAACAAAAATGATAGGACTTTGCAAACTTCTAGTGAACCTATTGCTAAACCACCTGAGAATCCAAATGATATCTCTATGTCTGATGCTGAAACACAATCTGGTAATGAACATGAACCTAGTGGAAATATTAATGATAATGTTCATGATGATGCTCAACCTAGTAATGATAATGATGTAGAAGTTGAACCTGCTGTTGATCTTGATAACCCACAATCAAGGAATCAATGTTATGATAAAAGAGACTTCGTCGCTAGGAAACATGGTAAAGAAAGGGAACGATGGGTTCAGAAACCCATGCCTTTTCCTCCGAAACCATCCAAGAAAAAGGATGATGAGGATTTTGAGCGCTTTGCTGAAATGATTAGACCGGTCTTTTTGCGTATGCGATTAACCGATGTGCTCAAAACAAATCCTTATGCTAAGTATATGAAGGATATCATTACTAATAAAAGAAAGATACCAAAAGCTGAAATTTCCACCATGCTTGCTCATTATACTTTTAAGGGTGGAATACCAAAGAAACTTGGAGATCCAGGAGTACCTACTATACCATGCTCCATTAAGAGAAATTATGTTAAAACTGCTTTATGTGATCTTGGAGCCGGTGTTAGTGTTATGCCCCTCTCTTTATATCGTAGACTTGATTTGAATAAGTCGACACCTACTGAAATATCTTTGCAAATGGCTGATAAATCAACTGCTATACCTGTCTGTATTTGTGAGGATGTGCCTGTTGTAGTTGCAAATGTTACTATTTTAACGGACTTTGTTATTCTTGATATTCCCGAGGATGATAGTATGTCTATTATTCTTGGAAGACCTTTCCTTAATACTGCAGGGGCTGTTATTGATTGCAACAAAGGCAATGTCACTCTTCATGTTAATGGTAATTAGCACACGGTACACTTTCCGAGGAAACAACCTCATGTTTATAGTATCAACTCTATTGGAAAATTTCCATCGATTATATTTGGAGATTTTGAATTTCCTCTCCCTACTGTCAAGAAAAAAGTATGATATTCTTATTGTTGGGGATTTTCATATCCCCGTTGAGGTAACTTAGTGTTATTCGAAATTTCTCCGGTTCCGTGTTATTCGGAATGAGTTTGTTAACAAGACTTGATCAACCCTGTTAGTGGATTCATTTTGATGATCACGAGATGGATGAAATTAGAAGCACAACCTTATGTACCCTCTTTATATTTCCTGTTATTTAGTAGAAATAAAGTAAAATAGTATTTTTTCTGTCTGCTTCCTGACTTATCCGTGCAATATAAAAATATCCCGAAAATAAAAGTCCTCAGAATGCCATGCCAATTTAATATGATTTTTTTGGGAATATTTGAGGATTTACTATGCAAAAATTACTCGGGGGGGGGGGGGGCTGCCACCTGGCCACGAGGGTGGAGGGCGCGCCCTACCCCCCTGGGCGCGCCCCCGTACCTCGTGGGCCCATGGTGGCCCTCCTCCACTTATCCCTGCACCCATCTTCTTCCTCTGCCTCACACAAACAAGAAAAACCAACTCAGGCACGAGTTCCAGCCCCCGTTGCTGTGATTTTCGATCTCCTTGCTCAAAGCACCTCTCGCAAAACTGCTTGGGGAGATTGTTCCTTGGTATGTGACTCCTCCATTGGTCCAATTAGTTTTTGTTCTAGTTCTTTATTCATTGCAAATTTGTGCTGCATAGGTGACCATGTTCTTGAGCTTGCATGTCAAATTTATATGGTTCCAAGTAGTTCTAATGCTTGGTATAGGCTCTAGGCACTTCTGGGAGTTGTTGCTATCAATTTTATTGAAGTTGGTTCACTTTTATTTGAAGTTACTAAAAATTTCAGGTTATTTCAGAAAATAATGAAGAGACTTTTGAGGGGCTCGTCGAGCCAAAGCTCAAAGTAAAAACAAAAGGAAGAGGAGCAGAAGCCCAAATTTAATTTTCCTCGCACCGCGGAGGTCCGGCCGTGTGAATGGCCTTCCGATGACTTCTTGAGGAGATCCGGGATTTATTAGGATTTCTATTTATTGATTGAGAATGCTGGCCTCACCGACTTCCTCTGCGACCAACGTCATCAGTATCTCTTACTCACAAATACTTTTGTGCAAAACTTCTACTTTTCCCCTAAGAAATCACCTCCAGCAGTAGAGTTTCATTTATATGACATTGTTAAAGAGATGACATTAGCTGAATTTTGTGAGGTTTGCAAAATACCCTCTGAGAGCACCTTAGATGAACCACACCGTAACGAAGTAGAAGCTTTTATTAACACTATCACTGTGGGAGAAACCAGGAAGGTTTCTGATGCAAGGATTACTAGCATACATTTTCCTGTTTTACGCTATTTTGCCTTATTTGCTAGTCGTTGCTTGATAGCTCGCGGGTACTGTGGAAACCTTAGTGTCCCTGATATTATTATTTTGTTCCATGGTTTACACTGCAATAACTCTGTTAGTATGGGTGGAGTTGTTGCTAGAAGGTTAAGTCTGAACCATACTAAGGGCCCCATCTTTGGAGGCTTTATGCTTCGCGCCTAGCTGAATATTTTGAAATACCTATTAGACATCAGGAGAAGGAAGAAACGTCGTTGCCCCTTGCTTATCTAGATTATAAGACTATGCTAGAGCATGACTTTCTTGTTAAGAGTCGTGAAGGGGAGCTCAAATATAAATTATACTTTGGTAAACATCACCCTGAGACTATTACTTTGCCTGCTCCTTCTTTGTCTAACTTGTTTGCAGGTCCTCACATCGTTCCATGGGCGGATGTTCAAGCCTATCGGAATCCTACACCAGCCCCGGAACCGGAGCCACAAGATGAGCCTCCACGACAGTCTGTTTATTCTTGGGATCCAGAGGTGGTTGCCAGCCAGTGGCAGTCAGAGTCTTCTTCATTGCAGTATGACCCCAGCTTCACCTACGGGTATCCTCCAGGCTATCCCTGGCAATAGACCAACTTAGGCCAAAAGCCTAAGCTTGGGGGAGTACGTATTTCCCACCGACATTACATTCATGTTCACACACACTCATTGCTAGATGTCGGTGCTCATACTCTTTCACTGTAATATCCATGCTAGTTTATTTTCTTTTTCCTGCTTTCTTCTTGTGTGTTTAATAAATTTTAAGAAAAAACCAAAAAATTAGTAGTAGTTTATTTCTTTGCTATAGTAATTAAAAAAAAACCCAAAAAGATTTCTCGTTCTTCTTTTGCTTGTTGGGAGCTTTCCCGTGTAAATAGTTTTATTTTATTTTCTTTCTTTTGGGGTTGAGAAGACTATATTGAAAATGCTTAGTGGCTCTTATATGCATGATTGTTTATTTAACTTAGAGCCCATACTACTCGTCTTCTCTCTTGAGTTGAATGCTTGCAGATTCCAGCTTAGTCCAATGCACGTGCACTCTTATTATTATACACATTGTTCGGTCGTGCAAGTGAAAGGCAATAATAATGATATATGATGGACTTATTGGGATGAGAAAAGCTGGTATGAACTCGACCTCTCTTGTTTTTGTAAATATGATGATTCGTCGTTCCTGATTCAGCTATTATGAAATAAATATATTTGCAATGACATCTAGAGATTATAGTTACTTGTGCCATGCTTGAATAGCTATGAGTTATAATGGTTCACCTTGCGTGCCAACATGCTATTAGAATGATTATGATGTGGTATGATGGGATGGTATCCTCCTTTAAATGAATTGAGTGACTAGACTTGGCACATGTTCACGCATGTAGTTGAATCAAATCAACATAGCCTTCATGATATTTATGTTCATGGTAGATTATATCCTACTCATGCTTGTATTCGGTGTAAATTAATTTTAATGCATGTTTACGACTGTTGTCGCTCTCTCAGTTGGTCGCTTCCCAGTCTTTTGCTAGCCTTCACCTGTACTAAGCAGGAATATTGCTTGTGCATCCCAACTCCTTAAACCCCAAAGTTGTTCCATATGAGTCCACTATACCTACCTATATGCGGTATTTACCTGCCGTTCCAAGTAAATTTGTATGTGCCAAACTCTAAACCTTCAAATAAACATTCTGTCTTGCATTCTCGAATAGCTCATATATCAACTAGGGTTGCGCTTATGTTCCGTGTTAGGCGGGTTATTCTCAAGAGGAGTGGACTCTGCTCCTCATTCACGAGAGAATGGTTGGTCGCCGGGAGGCCTAGTCCCATGCTGCAAACTAAATCCAAATAATTGCAAACGAAACTCCCCCTGGGACCCGTTGAATGTTGGAGGCACTCGTTGTTTCGAGCAAGCCATGGATTGATGCTTGTGGAGGAGGGGGAGTATAAACTTTACCATTCTGTTTGGGAACCGCCTATAATTTGTTTAGCATGGAAGATATCATCGTCTCTTAGTTGTTATGTTGACAATGAAAGTATGCCACTCAAAATATAATTTACCTCTATTTTAAAATCAAGATCTGGCACCTCTACAAATCCTTGCTTCCCTCTGCGAAGGGCCTATCCATTTACTTTTATGTTGAGTCATCATCCTTCTTATTAAAAGCACCCGCTGGAGAGCACACTATCGTTTGCATTCATTATTATTGGTTTATATTGGGTATGACTTGACTGGATCTCTTTTACCATGAATTACAATGTTTAGTCAGTCCTTGATCTTTAAAGGTGCTCTGCATTTATGTTTTGCGGTCTCAGAAAGGGCTAGCGAGATACCATTTTGTTATATCATGTTATGATTATTTTGAGAAAGTGTTGTCATCCAAGTTTTGTTATTATCGCTCACTAGCTGATTATGCTATTGATATGAGTAATTGTGAGACCTATGTGTTATTGTGAGTATGGTTAGTTCATAATATTTGCTGAAACTTGAATGCTGGTTTTTCTTTTTCTTCAATCTGTCAACTGAATTGCTTGAGGACAAGCAAGGGTTTAAGCTTGGGGGAGTTGATACGTCTCCGTCGTATCTACTTTTCCAAACACTTTTGCCCTTGTTTTGGACTCTAACTTGTATGATTTGAATGGAACTAACCCGGACTGACGCTGTTTTCAGCAGAATTGCCATGATGTTATTTTTTGTGCAAAAAATAAAAGTTCTCGGAATGACCTGAAACTCCACGGAACATCTTAGAAAAAATAATAAAAAATCCTTGCCAAAGATGAAGACCAGGGGGCCCACACCCTGTCCACGAGGGTGGGGGACACGCCCCCCTCCTAGGGCACGCCCCCTACCTCGTGGGCCCCCTGGTGGCCCTCCGACGCTAACTCCAACTCCATATATTGGCTTTTGGGGAGAAAAATAATCAGAAAGAACAAATCATCGCGTTTTACGATACGGAGCCTCCGCCAAGCCCTAATCTCTCTCGGGAGGGTTGATATGGACTCCATTTGGAGCTCCGGAGAGGGGGATTCGTCGCCGTCATCATCATCAACCATCCTCCATCACCAATTTCATGATGCTCACCACCGTGCGTGAGTAATTCCATCATAGGCTTGCTGGACGGTGATGGGTTGGATGAGATTTATCATGTAATTGAGTTAGTTTTGTTAGGGTTTGATCCCTAGTAACCACAATGTTCTGAGATTGATGTTGCTATGACTTTGCTATGCTTAATACTTGTCACTAGGGCCCGAGTGCCATGATTTCTGATCTCAACCTATTATGTTTCCATGAATATATGTGTGTTCTTGATCCTATCTTGCAAGTCTATAGTCACCTACTATGTGTTATGATCCGGCAACCCCGAAGTGACAATAATCGGGACCACTCCCGGTGATGACCATAGTTTGAGGAGTTCGTGTATTCACTATGTGCTAATGCTTTGTTCCGGTTCTCTATTAAAAGGAGGCCTTAATATCCCTTAGTTTCCAATAGGACCCCGCTGCCACGGGAGGGTAGGACAAAAGATGTCATGCAAGTTCTTTTCCATACGCACGTATGACTATATATGGAATACATGCCTACATTACATTGATGAATTGGAGCTAGTTCTGTGTCACCCTATGTTATGACTGTTACATGACGAACCGCATCCGGCATAATTATCCATCACTAATCCGGTGCCTACGAGTTTTCCATATACTGTTTCTCGCTTATTTACTTTTCCGTTGCTACTATTACAATCACTACAAAATACCGAAAACATTACTTTTGTTGTCTTTACTTTTGTTACCGTTACCACCACTATCATACTACTTTGCTACTAAACACTTTGCTGCAGATACTAAGTTTCCAGGTGTGGTTGAATTGACAACTCAGCTGCTAATACTTGAGAATATTCTTTGGCTCCCCTTGTGTCGAATCAATAAATTTGCGTTGAATACTCTACCCTTGAAAACTGTTGCGATCCCCTATACTTGTGGGTTATCAGACAATATTACTAATTGCGATGAATAACATTACTTACGGATAAATGGTAAAGGAAGGTGTTAAACTGGGTATTGTCTTTTAATTCTTGTACTGGATCCACGTTGGGAGGATACGTGCATGACACCTAACGACAACGGTTGCCTCTGATACTAACTTGGCTGACTCTGTAGCATCACGTGGCCTTTTTAATTATGCCTCAAAATGGACCTCCATTCTGCCTCCTTTTGATTTTGTTAATCTGTCAAGCATTATCCATGATGTCTGTTTCCGCTTGCACCGTGGTGCTAGTTCAACAACGAATATGGACAGTGTTAGTGTACATCAAACTGTGAGAGTACATATAAAGGAGCATGCAACTAAAACTTGACTCGGTCAGGTACCGTCTTGGTGTTGATGCTCATGAGGTTCATATGATCTTGCCAAGTCCTATTGTGTAAGCTGTGCTTCAAAAGTAGTTTTAGGTGTGAAGGCAAGTTGGAAACTGGCTAGTTCGGGAGCAAACAAATGAGTAACTCGTTGAGATGCTGGTATAGTTGAAGCGGGTGCTGCAGCTAGTGGAGCAGGTGATACTGTGTTAGATTTAGCCTGTGGACCTTCTACTGCACTATAAGTACCAGCAGAATCTCAAGGGCAGATCCTTTTCTGTTTCACCCGACGAGTAACACCATTCCCTACTATATTATTTTTGTTGCTCTTTTTTGACTTTGCGATGTCAAGTCATACCCACAATACAAAAGAATAAAATCACTATTCAGAACTCATTGATGCATGATACAGACAAGCAATACTTTTATGTGAGACAACCGTATGAGGATGGAATATGTAAGAAAAACAGGATGGCGTGACATATTCACAGCGGCGATGTGTAAACTAAGCAGAAGGATTTTCAAGAAAATAGAAGTAGTGCAAGCTAGACACCATATGAAAGATGCAACCAATATTACTCTGCCAAGTTAAAAGTGTCTTGTCATAAGTGGCAATTCAAAAAATTAGAAGCAGTACACTGTAGAAATCAATACAAGATGTAATCACTATCAAACTGCCATGTTAAAAGCGTCCAATCATGAGTGACTGATGCGGGATACACAACAGTAGTGCTTCAATGTAATATCATGGTATGATAGATAGACGTAGTGTACTCTAGACACAGAAAGCCATGTCATATGCACATGTACAACATATAAACTCAGCAGGTGCAATTTAATCAAAATAGAAGAAATACAGGCTAGACAACATATGCAACATGAAACCAATTATCACACTGTCAACTTAGAGCAAGAACTTGTGATGGTGGAGTACGGGAGATGAACTCATCATGTAGACTTGGGACTTCACCTTCATTAGCAGTAGTAGTGGAAAATCTAGAGAGTCTTTGTTTGCGTCGGTGCGGAGGACCACCAACATCCCCTAACTTACTCTTTTCCTTCCTATTTTCTGATATTGCCTTATGAAGTCAAAACCACAAGAAGATGAATACAATTAGCTCTCCATAACTTGTTGATGCATGATACAGACAAACACTGCTTTGATGTAAGGCAAGCACATGATAGGAGGATGGAATATATACAAAAAAGACAGCATTGCATATTCACACGTACGACAGGAGGATGGAATATGTATGAAAAAACAGTAAGAAGAAGGCATTTCAACAAAAATAGAAGAATGAAAGCTAGGCACCATATGAACATGCAGCCAATATCACTCTATCAGGTAAAAAGTGTCTCATCGTGAGTGCCATTTCAAGGAATTAGAAGCATTACTAGCTAGAAGACAATGCAAGATGCAACCTACATCATAGTCCCAAGTTAAATGTGTCTTATGGGTAAGTGATCGTTGCAGGTATAAGTTGTAAGCTATGCAGATGCAATTCAACATAATCAGAAGCAATACCAACTAGACATCATACGTAACACGCAACCACATATAATAGTTCCAAGTTAGAGCAAGCACCTGTTGTCGGATTACGGGTTCAGAAAACCCTTGAAAGGTTCGAACTCTGGGTACGTGCGGAGATCTCAACCTGCCTAGCCTGCCTACTCGCCATTGTCCTAAGCCTAGCGCGTCGAGCTCGAAGAGACAAAGAGACACATCAGTTTATCCTGGTTCAGGCCACCTTGCGGTGTAATACCCTACTCCCGTGTTTTGGTGGATTGCCTCGAAGGGCTGAGGATGAACTAGTACAGTGGATGAACTGGCATCATGAGGTGAGGTGTTCTTGAGCTCGAGAGAGCTGGTGGGATGTGAACTAGATGGTGTGATCTGAACTAGCTGGTGGGATCTAAACTAGCTGGTGGGATCTGAACTAGCTGGTGGATCTGAACTAGCTGGTGGGATCTGAACTAGCTGGTGGGATCTGAACTAGCTAAGTCCTATTTATAGTTGCCTTGGTCCTCTTCCCAAATGTTGGCGGGAAGGGACCCACAACGACCAGATTTGAAAGGGGACAAGTAGTATAGCTTATCCTTACTAAAGTGGTCTTCGCCTGCCAAAAGCCCGTGGTCGTGACGCTGTGGTGGGCTCAGTGATGATGTCCGTCCTGCCATCCTGGTGGTCTTGGTCTTGTTGCACCAGAATGGAAACCTTTCGTTGATTCCTCGAGACTCCACGCCTGTGGCTTGCCTCCCTTGCACCGAATAGGAAACTGATGCTCTGCACCCACTGGTGCTTGCCTGGCCTTGGTCGGCATGGATCATGTCAGCTAAGCCTCATCAGATGCACCTTGCATAGAACTCTCCGCACCTCGGGAGCCAGCCTGAAGAGGTCGGTCCCCTTGGGGGTCTTGGCGTCGTCCGCTTCGCGAGGCTTGGCCCCTCGGGATCATGTTGAGTTATTGATGTCGAAGCTGGGCCGTACCAGGCCGTTGATGGAGCCATGCGGTGGGCCACGGGCAAGCAAGTCTGGATACCCCCATATCCAGAACACCGAGAGTAGCCCCCGGGCCCAAGGTGCGCTCGGACTTGGGTTTCAGGCAAAGCCAAAGGGCAATTGCTGAGCGCGCAGGCCCTAACCGCCTGTGGCCTTGATGATGCGTGGCGATTGATGGGACGTGGGCATCTCCACTTCCCCATGTTGCCTCAGCAATTGTTTCCATCTGACAAAAGGGGAGCCGCCTGCTATTGTGCCTTCATTGCCTTTCCTTCGTCTTGATTCAGATCCCCTTGCTGCCAATTCTCCTCCAATCTTCCGCCCAATGGCTGCTGAGAAGACCAAGGCTTCAGCCCTGCTGCCGTCCTCACCTGGTACGAGCCGGTGCTAACTGCACCCTCCATCACCAAGGAGAAGCTCCAGGCCGCGCTTCTCCTAATGGCAAGGGAGGACAATGAGTGGAAGCAGACTGCGCTCTGGGTCGCGACCGCTTCGCCGGAACCCGCGAACAGTACCTTCTACCCTTTCTTCCTGCACATCGTCTATTCGGGGCTAGTGCCCCCATTCTCCCGCTTCTTCTATGCCATTCTCCACCATTACGGCCTTCATGCGCTCCATATTCACCCCAATTCCATCATCCTCCTATCAAACTTCGCCTTCTACTATGAGGCGTTCATGGGGGTGATGCCCTCCGTCGCCATGCTCTGCCACTTCTTTTTCCTCCGCATGACTGGCAACCGGCCCGCAGGGTGCGTTGGTGTCACATCCCTAGTCTGATATGACCTATACTAGCTAGCCATTTGTGCATCATATTTAAATTTCATTTAAATTTGAAATGAGGATTGGTGGAACCCTCAGAATCATTTTTGAAAATGACCCAAATAAAAATTTCTCCAAAAGGGTCCAAGAAAATGCTCATGTTGCCCTCTGAAAATATTGGACAGAGATAAAAATCAAACCGATATTTTTAGGAGCTCATGGATATTTAATTTTGGCCATTTGGATTAATCCGATAATTATTTGCTTTGGATATATATTGTTATATATATGAAATATGGTCCAAAAATTATGCCATTTATAAAGGAGCTCTGGAATAATATAGTTAGCCCCTGCAAAAATTGGCATAAGTAATAAATTGATTTAGTATTATTACTAAATCAAAACAAATGTCAGAAAAATTAGAAAACAAAAAATAAAAGAAGGAGAAGCTTACCTGGGGCTCCCCCCTGTGCAGCCCAGCAGCAGCAGGCCGGCCCAGCCAGCAGGCGGCCCAGCCCGCCTCCTCCTCTGTCGTCTTCGTCCTCGACAGAGGGAGGGGAGCGTGCCCGGCGCGCGCGCGCGCCACCGCGCCACGCCACCAGTCTCCCTGCTTGCCTGGCGCCCTCCTCGTCGCCCTGGAACGCCCGGACGACGCCACGCAGCCACCCCGACCTCTCTCGCACTCTCCCTCGCCCTCCTTCTCTCCCCCTGCTCTCTCTCTCTCTCACCCGAAGCACTGCCGCCGCCGCAGCTCACCACCGACGCGCTCCCCGCCGTCCCCTCGCCCCTCCGTAGAGTTCCCGAGCTCCGCCGCGACCCCCTCTCCCTCCTCACCGAGCAAGCAACCCGGGCGAGCTCCGCTTCATCGCAATCGCCGTCGTCTTCAAGCTCCGGCCGACGAGATCGCCGTCGTCGCTCCGGCTGCCCCAAGCCTTCCCCGAGCTCGCCGACGACGCCGTTGGATCCGCGGTGAGCTCCGCCACCGTTCCCCTCTCTTCTCCCCCTCGTTTCCGCGCCGTAGCGTCGTTCCCCACCACGGCCGAAGCCTCTCGCCGCCGTCCATGTCGCCGTCGCCGTCTCGACCCGCCTCCGCCCAAACCGAGCATCCCATCGCGCTCCCAGTGCCACGAGGGTGCCGCCGAGCCCCTCAGGTGGCCTCCCCGTGCCCCGCAGCCCGTTCCCGCTCGAAGCCGAGCTCCGGCCGCCGCCGCGAGCTTTGCTCCGGCGAGCTCCGGCCTCCCCCGCTCCTTCCACCTGCCCCACCAGATGCGCGAGAGCCCGGGCTACGCCCCGGTGCTCTCCGACGCCGCCCCCGTGGCCTGTTTCGCGGACGCCGCCGCGTCCAGAGGTCGCCGCCGACGACCTCGCCGGCCTGACGAGTGGGCCCCGTCGGCAGGTGATTAGCTTAGTGCTAATCACCGTTAACTAACCCCCCTGACACTGACAGTGGGCCCCAGCGCCACTAACTTTTAATTAGGATTAAACTAACCTCTGTTAAACCCCCCTGTCACTGACGTGTGGACCCCACACGTCAGGTTTGACCCCAGCCAGCCGCAGTTGACCGCTGACGTCGTGCTGACGTCATGCTGGCGCAATATATGATTTCTGGATTTAAATTAAATCAGAAAATTCCAGAAATTGTTTTAAACTTCAAAATTTCATAACAATTCAACCGTAGCTCAGATTAAAATAATTTATATATGAAAAATTATCAGAAAAATGCAATCTTTCCATCTGTACTAGTTTCATGCATGACAAACCAACTTATACATGCTGAATATGAGAAAACACATTATGGCATATATAGGAGCTTAATTTGGAGATGCATTTGAACCTTTGGTTCAAATGGACTTCAAACCAAATGATTACTAGTTGCATTAGCTCAAACAGCATCACATCTACATGCCATGTTCATGCATCATATTGTTGCATATGATTGTGTATTGATTGCCGGCACCGTTCCTTCTCGATAGGTCCTGCTCCGGAGCTGTTCCAGAGTACCTGTCTGTGAAGCAGTGCCTCCTCTGTTGATTTACCAGGCAAGCAAACCCCCTTGTTCATTTCGATAAAACCCTACTCTCTCGCTCCTGCTCTCAGTTATTGCATTAGGACAACAACGATTCATCTGCTACTTTGTGCTGCGGTAGTTGAACCCATTCCTCTGCATGACCTGTCATTGCCACAGTAAATAGTTGAAACCCACTAGCATGTGTAGGAGTTGATTGAAGCCACTGATGTGTTCCTACCATGCTATGCCTGCTATTGCTTAGAGTTGTGTCAGGTCTGATTCATTGGGAATGAATTGGAGTGTCACGATATGTTCTGATGCTGAGAGTGAAGTGTGTGAATACGATTTGGTAAAGGTAGCGGTGAGAGGCCATGTAGGAGTACATGGTGGGTTGTCTCACTGGAACCGTCCTTAAGCACTGAGTTCTATGTATGTTGTCCAATGACTCGATACTACCACACATTGGGTTCCGGTAACTCGACCCCTCTCGACTTATTAACCAACTTGGTCTCTGTCCAGGAGTCGCAACTAGTTTCTGGTGTTTGTAGGTAGTGCTATTTTTCTACCAAGTGGCACCCGGCAGGGTGGGCTTGGGACAGACTAGGCACACGTGGCACGGTGTACCAAGTGGCACCCGGATGGTGGGCTTGGGAACCCTGCTCACATCGTTTGGGGCCGTGAGCGACACCCCGGCCGGATCTCCTTGCGGATGGAACCCGAATAGGCGATAAACCTGGACTAGAGTCTTGTGTGGTTAGTCAGGTCGTGGCCGACACCCTCGCCAGGCTTCCGCTTGAAGGTTGCCGAGATACATGATGTGTACATGGCGGTAAGTGGCGAGAGCGTGTGTGAAGAAGTACACCCCTGCAGGGTTAACATGATCTATTCGAATAGCCGGGTCCGCGGTTATGGACTTCTTGGATGCTTACATGGTACATAGACAACTTGAAGTGGATACTCTAAAATGCTCAAGACAAGTGTGAGTGCTATGGATGGCCTTCTCGTAGGGAGACGGGGATGAATCCATAGTAGTGTATTGTGTGGTGATTAGTGGACTCGTGTGCGCCATATCACCTCAAGAGTTTCTTGTAGTCGTAGAACAGGATAGCCACAGAGTCAAAGCTGGCTTGCTGCAACTAAACCCCACATTACCCTCTTGACACAAATGCATGTATGGTAGGATCTGATGTAAGTCTTGCTGAGTACCTTTGTACTCATGTTGCTTTATTTATGTTTTTGCAGCGGAGACTTCGGTCTTACTAGTGTTCTCATGGACTTCGACAAGTAGCTTGTACCTCAGCTACGATCTTGATCGGATGTTGTAGATAGTCAGGCTCTTCAGCCTTTTCATTTGTAGATGTCTGTACCCAGACATGTAATGCTTCCGCTTGTTGCTTGTATGCTCTGTATGATGGGTCTTGTGACCCCTGTTTGCAATAAATGCTATGATGGCTCTTCTGAGCCTTTATCTATATGAGTTGTTGAGTTATGCTGTGATGCCATGTTGTACAGCACATACTTGCATGTTATGCGTACGTGTAATGTGTATTGCTATGTGTGGGATCTGACTATCTAGTTGTTTATCCTTAGTAGCCTCTCTTACCGGGAAATGTCTCCTAGTGCTTCCACTGAGCCCTGGTAGCTTGCTACTGCTCCGGAACACTTAGGCTGGCCGGCATGTGTCCTTCTTCGATCCTGTGTCTGTCCCTTCGGGGAAATGTCACGCGATGAATACCGGAGTCCTGCTAGCCCGCTACAGCCCGGTTCACCGGAGTCCTGTTAGCCCAGTGCTACAGCCTGGATTCACTCGCTGATGACCGACACGTTCGATGCTGGGTCATGGATGCCTGTCCCTGTAAGTTAGTGCCACTTTGGGTTTACGACTAGCCATGTCAGCCCGGGCTCTTTATCATATGGATGCTAGCGACACCATCATATACGTGTGCCAAAAGGCGCAAACGGTCCCGGGCAAAGGTAAGGCGACACCCGTGGGGATACCGTGCGTGAGGCCGCAAAGTGATATGAGGTGTTACATGCTAGATCGATGTGGCATTGAGTCGGGGTCCTGACAGCGTTGGTATCAGAGCCTGACTGCCTGTAGGATTACCAAGCCAAACTGGTCGAAGTTGAGTCTAGAAAATCTTTAGTTATGTAAGGGAATTGATTGTGGGTTGGAACGTAAGGCTCTTTTTACTCCTTATACCTCATGGCCTTCTGATCTGAGTCATCCTATCCTTTCTACGGGGTTAAGGAACTAGGCTTTCTCTTCCGTCTATCAGGATCACGTGTTACTACTCCGTAGTCCCATAGGATTGGTTGATCAGAGTCATACCCCAGTTTTGAGTATTTCCGGTGTAGTCTGTTTAGTATGATCTCAGAACCTTGAGTAATGCTGATGAGTATGTTACCACCCCATTTTTAGTAGGATGTCTCATTCTGAGCATTTTACTGCCGTTATGCTGCCAGATTTTCCCTAGGAGTTCGAGTGATACTAATCCCTTGTCCTACATTCTATAGCCTATAGATTGATGCTGATTCCGTCCTTGGTTTCGTTTCTCAGGATGTCATCAAGTTCTATTATTCGTAGCCAGAACCACGGAGATGGTAGGGATGAGGATCCTCCCGACCCGCCTTCGTTGACAGAGTTCATGTTAGAAATGGAGAGGAACAAGCGTGAGTCTAACCGTTTGTTGGCACGTATCGAGGAGAACACCGCACATCAGTCCAATAAGTCTGCGACCATTCATGACTTCATTCGCTTGCACCCACCTACCTTTCATCATTCCATCGAGCCACTCGATGCAGATGACTGGCTCCGTAGCATCACTCATAAGCTGCGTTCCGCGAGCGTAGCTGAAGATGACAAGGTCACCTTATGCCACATACCACCTGGAAGGTCCTGCTAGTCTTTGGTGGCAGAACTATGAGGCTATGCTTCCAGCTGGCCAGATTCCTACCTGGAGAGATTTCACTGAGGCTTTTCGCGAGCATCACATTCCCCAGGCCCTCATCGATCGCAAGAGAGGAGAGTTCTGTAGTCTCACCCAGAATAAGATGGCTGTTGATGCTTATAGTAGAGAGTTTGAGAACCTCGCCCGCTATGCCACAGAAGAAGTGTCCACGGACGCCAAGAAGCAAGCTAGGTTCCGGAAGGGTCTCAACCCCAAGTTGCGTCGTGATCTCCACCTGCATCATTGTGATACATTCCAAGCCCTTGTGAACAAGGCCATCAATGCAGAGACAGCTCAGCTCACTTACGAGGAGTCTCGTAAGCACACCCGTGATTTGGGATCTTCCTCTGGCTCTAGTTCCCAGAAGCGCCGGATTTGGGTTCCAAACTCCGCTCTTCCTTCCGGATATACACCGAGGCCATTCCATGTGGTGTCTTCCCTAGCTCAGTCATATGTTCCACCCAGGCCTACTGGTAGACCGCTTGTCAGTGCGGGTCCACGTCCAACCTCAGGGACTTGCTTCACATGCGGGAAGCCAGGACACTATGCACGTGACTGCTCTCAGACTAGTTATGCTCCACCCCAGCCCGAGAAGACTGTTGGCTGTGTTAAGCCATCACGCAAGATGATCAGTGTCAAGTCAGCCCCCACTGAACGTGGACGTGTGCATCACGTCTCAGCTAAAGACGCTCATGATGATCCGGATGTCGTTCTTGGTACACTCCTTGTCAATTGTCACCCAGCATCAGTTCTATTCGATACTGGAGCATCTCACTCCTTCATTTCTGAAAGCTATGCTAACTTGCACAATCTGTCATTTTGTGATATGCCAACTCCGCTAGTCATCCAAACTCCTGGATCCAAATGGCAAACCTCTAGTGTAAGCCATGGTAATGAAATCCTTGTTGACAGACTTGTATTCCTTGCATCACTTGTAGCCCTCAAGTCCTCAGATATTAACATCATCTTGGGTATGGACTGGATGACAGCTCATCATGCCAAGATTGATTGTTACACCAGATCTGTTCAGCTTACACACCCATCTGGCAAGATAGTCACTGTCTCCACTAGAGTTGCAAAGCGTCAGCTCTATTCTCTTAATGCCAGCCCTCTTCCAGACCTTGAAGATATCCCGGTAGTCCGTGACTTTCCGGATGTCTTTCCAGAGGAACTGCCAGGTGTTCCACCTGACAGAGATGTAGAGTTCGTCATAGATCTTATCCCAGGAACAGCTCCAATCTCTAGGAGACCTTACAAGATGGCACCCTTAGAACTAGCCGAGCTTAAGAAACAACTTGATGAGTCCTTGCAAAAGGGTTTCATCCGTCCTAGTTCTTCTCCTTGGGCTTGCCCCGTCCTCTTTGTCAAGAAGAAGGATGGTACGGACCGGATGGTTGTAGATTATCGTCCCGTTAATTTGGTCACGATAAAGAACAAGTATCCGCTCCCCAGGATCAACGACCTGTATGATCAGCTCGCTGGATCCTCAATCTTCTCCAAGATGGATTTGAGGTTAGGATACCACCAAATTAAGATCAGAAACGGGGACATTCCCAAGACAGCCTTTGTCACTCGTTATGGTCAGTACGAGTACACCGTCATGTCCTTTGGCCTAACCAACGCCCCAGCCACATTCTCCCGCTTGATGAACTCGATCTTCATGGAGTACTTAGATAAGTTCGTCGTGGTTTACCTCGATGATATTCTTATTTACTCGAAGAACGAGGAAGAGCATGCCGAACATCTTAGACTTGTGTTAGAAAAACTCAGAGAGCACCGCCTTTATGCCAAGTTCTCCAAGTGTGAATTTTGGTTGCCAGAAGTGACCTACCTAGGCCACGTAATCTCTGGTAAGGGCATTGCTGTCAATCCCGAGAGAGTTCAAGCCGTTCTCGATTGGACTCCACCTGAAACAGTCAAACAAGTTAGGAGTTTCCTTGGTCTAGCCAGCTATTGTCGCCGCTTTGTTGAAAACTTCTCCAAAGTAGCCAAACCCCTCACGGAACTTCTCAAGAAAGATAAAAAGTTTGAGTGGTCCCCACAGTGTGAACACAGTTTTCAGGAACTGAAAAGACGCCTGACTTCTGCTCCCATACTTGTGCCACCGGATTTCACTAAAGACTTTATTATCTACTGCGACGCCTCACGACAGGGACTAGGTTGCATTCTTATGCAGGATCGTCATGTGATTGCCTATGCATCTCGACAGTTGCATCCACATGAGGATAATTATCCTACACATGATCTAGAGCTTGCAGCCGTAGTCTATGCACTCAAGACCTGGCGACATTACCTTCTTGGTAAACGTTGCGAGATCTACACCGATCACCAGAGTCTCAAGTATATCTTCACCCAACCAGACCTAAACCTTAGGCAAAGACGTTGGTTGGAGTTGATCACAGATTATGATCTAGGGATTACCTACACCCCAGGCAAAGCCAATGTCATGGCTGATGCTCTAAGCCGTAAATCTTATTGCAACAATCTCATGTTGCAGCAAGGCCAACCACTTCTCCATGAGGAATTCTGTAAGCTTAATCTTCACATTGCTCCTCACGGATTCCTTTCTACCTTGGTGGCGAAACCTACCCTTGTGGATCTTATCATAGAAGCCCAGAAGCATGATACGGGGATTACCCGGATCAAGAGAAACATTGCCAAGGGTATTGCTGGTAGTTTCTCTATAGATGATCGAGGTGTTGTTTTCTTTGGGAACCGCCTGGTGGTCCCCAAGAAGCAACATCTTCGACAATTGATTCTTAAGGAGGCGCATGAATCTCCTCTCACGATTCATCCCGGTAGTACTAAGATGTATCAGGACCTACGCCAGAAGTTCTGGTGGACTAGGATGAAGAGAGAAATCGCTCAGTTTATTGCTAACTGTGACGTTTGTCGTCGCGTTAAGGCAGAGCATCAAAGGCCTGCTGGCACCCTTCAGCCTTTAGCTATTCCTGAATGGAAATGGGATAAAGTTGGTATGGACTTCATCACCGGCTTTCCCAGGACCAAGAGAGGGAATAACGCTATCTTCGTAGTCGTTGATCGTCTTTCCAAAGTGGCTCACTTCCTTCCTGTTCGAGAGAGTATCACTGCTAGTCAGCTTGCTGACTTATACATTTCTCGAATAGTGTCACTTCATGGTGTTCCACTAGAGATCAATTCAGACCGTGGCAGTCTTTTCACTTCTCATTTCTGGGAGAGTTTCCAAACTGCCATGGGAACCCATCTTTCCTTCAGTACCGCTTTCCACCCTCAGTCGAGTGGTCAGGTGGAACGGGTCAATCAAATTCTCGAAGACATGCTCAGAGCTTGCGTTATCTCATTCGGTATGGATTGGGAGAAATGTCTTCCTTTCGCCGAGTTTGCTTATAACAATAGCTACCAATCCAGCCTCAAGAAAGCTCCTTTTGAGGTTCTCTATGGACGAAGATGTCGAACACCTTTGAACTGGTCAGAAACCGGTGAAAGACAATTCTTTGGGCCGGACATGATCCAGGAGGCAGAAGAGCAAGTTCGCATCATTCGTGAGATTTTGAAAACAGCCCAGTCTCGTCAGAAAAGCCAGTATGATCGTCATCATAAGGATATGACTTATGAAATTGGCGACCAAGCTTACCTTCGGGTTACTCCTTTGAAGGGTACCCATCGTTTCGGTATCAAGGGCAAGTTGGCTCCTCGTTACATTGGTCCCTTTCGCATTCTCGCTAAACGAGGAGAGGTTGCCTACCAATTGGAACTACCCCCACATCTTTCTCGAGTTCATGATGTCTTCCACGTCTCTCAACTCAGGCGTTGCTTCTCGGATCCTATCCGTGGAGTGGACCACGAAACGCTTGATCTCCAAGATAACCTCACATACCGAGAGTACCCGGTTCGCATTCTTGATCAAGCAGAGCGTGTCACCCGACGTCAGAACATCAAGTTTCTCAAAGTTCAGTGGTCTCATCATTCCGAGAGAGAAGCTACTTGGGAGCGAGAAGATCGTCTTCGACTGGAGTACCCCGCTTTCTTTCCAGTCGACCCCAGAATCTCGGGACGAGATTCTTTCAAGAGGGGGCGAGTTGTCACATCCCTAGTCTGGTATGACCTAGACTAGCTAGCCATTTGTGCATCATGTTTAAATCTCATTTAAATTTGAAATGAGGATTGGTGGAACCCTCAGAATCATTTTTGAAAATGACCCAAATAAAAATTTCTCCAAAAGGGTCCAAGAAAATGCTCATGTTGCCCTCTGAAAATATTGGACAGAGATAAAAATCAAACCAATATTTTTAGGAGCTCATGGATATTTAATTTTGGCCATTTGGATTAATCCGATAATTATTTGCTTTGGATATATATTGTTATATATATGAAATATGGTCCAAAAATTATGCCATTTATAAAGGAGCTCTGGAATAATATAGTTAGCCCCTGCAAAAATTGGCATAAGTAATAAATTGATTTAGTATTATTACTAAATCAAAACAAATGTCAGAAAAAATTAGAAAACAAAAAATAAAAGAAGGAGAAGCTTACCTGGGGCTCCCCCCTGTGCAGCCCAGCAGCAGCAGGCCGGCCCAGCCAGCAGGCGGCCCAGCCCGCCTCCTCCTCTGTCGTCTTCGTCCTCGACAGAGGGAGGGGAGCGTGCCCGGCGCGCGCGCGCGCCACCGCGCCACGCCACCAGTCTCCCTGCTTGCCTGGCGCCCTCCTCGTCGCCCTGGAACGCCCGGACGACGCCACGCAGCCACCCCGACCTCTCTCGCACTCTCCCTCGCCCTCCTTCTCTCCCCCTGCTCTCTCTCTCTCTCACCCGAAGCACTGCCGCCGCCGCAGCTCACCACCGACGCGCTCCCCGCCGTCCCCTCGCCCCTCCGTAGAGTTCCCGAGCTCCGCCGCGACCCCCTCTCCCTCCTCACCGAGCAAGCAACCCGGGCGAGCTCCGCTTCATCGCAATCGCCGTCGTCTTCAAGCTCCGGCCGACGAGATCGCCGTCGTCGCTCCGGCTGCCCCAAGCCTTCCCCGAGCTCGCCGACGACGCCGTTGGATCCGCGGTGAGCTCCGCCACCGTTCCCCTCTCTTCTCCCCCTCGTTTCCGCGCCGTAGCGTCGTTCCCCACCACGGCCGAAGCCTCTCGCCGCCGTCCATGTCGCCGTCGCCGTCTCGGCCCGCCTCCGCCCAAACCGAGCATCCCATCGCGCTCCCAGTGCCACGAGGGTGCCGCCGAGCCCCTCAGGTGGCCTCCCCGTGCCCCGCAGCCCGTTCCCGCTCGAAGCCGAGCTCCGGCCGCCGCCGCGAGCTTTGCTCCGGCGAGCTCCGGCCTTCCCCGCTCCTTCCACCTGCCCCACCAGATGCGCGAGAGCCCGGGCTACGCCCCGGTGCTCTCCGACGCCGCCCCCGTGGCCTGTTTCGCGGACGCCGCCGCGTCCAGAGGTCGCCGACGACGACCTCGCCGGTCTGACGAGTGGGCCCCGTCGGCAGGTGATTAGCTTAGTGCTAATCACCGTTAACTAACCCCCCCTGACACTGACAGTGGGCCCCAGCGCCACTAACTTTTAATTAGAACTAAACTAACCTCGGTTAAACCCCCCTGTCACTGACGTGTGGACCCCACACGTCAGGTTTGACCCCAGCCAGCCGCAGTTGACCGCTGACGTCGTGCTGACGTCATGCTGGCGCAATATATGATTTCTGGATTTAAATTAAATCAGAAAATTCCAGAAATTGTTTTAAACTTCAAAAATTCATAACAATTCAACCGTAGCTCAGATTAAAATAATTTATATATGAAAAATTATCAGAAAAATGTAATCTATCCATCTGTACTAGTTTCATGCATGACAAACCAACTTATACATGCTGAATATGAGAAAACACATTATGGCATATATAGGAGCTTAATTTGGAGATGCATTTGAACCTTTGGTTCAAATGGACTTCAAACCAAATGATTACTAGTTGCATTAGCTCAAACAGCATCACATCTACATGCCATGTTCATGCATCATATTGTTGCATATGATTGTGTTTTGATTGCCGACACTGTTCCTTCTCGATAGGTCCTGCTCCGGAGTCTGTTCCAGAGTGCCTGTCTATGAAGCAGTGCCTTCCTTGCTGATCTACCAGGCAAGCAAACCCCCTTGTTCATTTCGATAAAACCCTACTCTCTCGCTCCTGCTCTCAGTTATTGCATTAGGACAACAACGATTCATCTGCTACTTTGTGCTGCGGTAGTTGAACCCATTCCTCTGCATGACCTGTCATTGCCACAGTAAATAGTTGAAACCCACTAGCATGTGTAGGAGTTGATTGAAGCCACTGATGTGTTCCTACCATGCTATGCCTGCTATTGCTTAGAGTTGTGTCAGGTCTGATTCATTGGGAATGAATTGGAGTGTCACGATATGTTCTGATGCTGAGAGTGAAGTGTGTGAATACGATTTGGTAAAGGTAGCGGTGAGAGGCCATGTAGGAGTACATGGTGGGTTGTCTCACTGGAACCGTCCTTAAGCACTGAGTTCTATGTATGTTGTCCAATGACTCGATACTACCACACATTGGGTTCCGGTAACTCGACCCCTCTCGACTTATTAACCAACTTGGTCTCTGTCCAGGAGTCGCAACTAGTTTCTGGTGTTTGTAGGTAGTGCTATTTTTCTACCAAGTGGCACCCGGCAGGGTGGGCTTGGGACAGACTAGGCACACGTGGCACGGTGTACCAAGTGGCACCCGGATGGTGGGCTTGGGAACCCTGCTCACATCGTTTGGGGCCGTGAGCGACACCCCGGCCGGATCTCCTTGCGGATGGAACCCGAATAGGCGATAAACCTGGACTAGAGTCTTGTGTGGTTAGTCAGGTCGTGGCCGACACCCTCGCCAGGCTTCCGCTTGAAGGTTGCCGAGATACATGATGTGTACATGGCGGTAAGTGGCGAGAGCGTGTGTGAAGAAGTACACCCCTGCAGGGTTAACATGATCTATTCGAATAGCCGGGTCCGCGGTTATGGACTTCTTGGATGCTTACATGGTACATAGACAACTTGAAGTGGATACTCTAAAATGCTCAAGACAAGTGTGAGTGCTATGGATGGCCTTCTCGTAGGGAGACGGGGATGAATCCATAGTAGTGTATTGTGTGGTGATTAGTGGACTCGTGTGCGCCATATCACCTCAAGAGTTTCTGGTAGTCGTAGAACAGGATAGCCACAGAGTCAAAGCTGGCTTGCTGCAACTAAACTCCACATTACCCTCTTGACACAAATGCATGTATGGTAGGATCTGATGTAAGTCTTGCTGAGTACCTTTGTACTCATGTTGCTTTATTTATGTTTTTGCAGCGGAGACTTCGGTCTTACTAGTGTTCTCATGGACTTCGACAAGTAGCTTGTACCTCAGCTACGATCTTGATCGGACGTTGTAGATAGTCAGGCTTTCAGCCTTTTCCATTTGTAGATGTCTGTACCCAGACATGTAATGCTTCCGCTTGTTGCTTGTATGCTCTGTATGATGGGTCTTGTGACCCCTGTTTGGAATATTGCTATGTTGGCTCTTCTGAGCCTTATCTATATGAGTTGTTGAGTTATGCTGTGATGCCATGTTGTACAGCACATACTTGCATGTTATGCGTACGTGTAATGTGTACTGCTATGTGTGGGATCTGACTATCTAGTTGTTTATCCTTAGTAGCCTCTCTTACCGGGAAATGTCTCCTAGTGCTTCCACTGAGCCCTGGTAGCTTGCTACTGCTCCGGAACACTTAGGCTGGCCGGCATGTGTCCTTCTTCGATCCTGTGTCTGTCCCTTCGGGGAAATGTCACGCGATGAATACCGGAGTCCTGTTAGCCTGCTACAGCCCGGTTCACCGGAGTCCTGTTAGCCCAGTGCTACAGCCTGGATTCACTCGCTGATGACCGACACGTTCGATGTTGGGTCATGGATGCCTGTCCCTGTAAGTTAGTGCCACTTTGGGTTTACGACTAGCCATGTCAGCCCGGGCTCTTTATCATATGGATGCTAGCAACACCATCATATACGTGTGCGAAAAGGCGCAAACGGTCCCGGGCAAAGGTAAGGCGACACCCGTGGGGATACCGTGCGTGAGGCCGCAAAGTGATATGAGGTGTTACAAGCTGGATCGATGTGGCATTGAGTCGGGGTCCTGACAGTTGGCTTTGTTGCAGATCGGGGCAGCAACGTGATCTCCCGTGCCGGGAAGAAGGTGTAGGATGCCCTAAAGAGGTGGGTCCTATTGGACGCCTAGTGCTCACAGGACTTGTTGGAGCTGCTGACAAAGATCCCCTCCTCCGATAATGGGTGACTTTCTGTGAAGATCACCAACCCTTCCCTGAAGCCGTTGATGAAGAAGATGGAGGAGGACCTGAAGAATGAGAAGATGGCAAGGGCAATGATCGTCAAGGAGATCCTGATGCAGCGCCTAGCGCTGCTCCAGGACTGCTCCCGCCCCTTGTGGAATCTTGGGGGCGCCGATGACAAGATTCGCCTACGCCATGACGCCCTTCCTGTGGAGAAGCTGAGCAAGGTGTCGCTTTACATAACTAGGAAAGATCCGAGCAGTCCTCCTGAGGAATGGATCCTGCTCTACCGCTGAGTCGATGGGGAGGAGGTTGCTGCTACCATGCCAGTCTGCGATGAGTTCAGGCCCGTGCAGATGGGGCCTCCCCTGCCGCCCGCCTCCTTGGTGAACCTGTCCTTCGGCGACCATTCCTTTGAAGCCACCAAGGACAAGGGCGAGGGGGAATCCTCTGCCTTGAGGCATATGGATCTCCTCTGCAACTTCCCTGATGATGATGATGCTGACACGCCTCCGGTGATGGAGCTGCGTTTCCCCACTGTGGTCACCATGAGGTCCGGGAGGCTCAAAGAAGCCCAAACAATCGGACGTGAAGAAAGGCAGGACTGTGCTGATCCCCCCGGGAAGCACTCCGCCTTCGCCAGCAACGTCCTGAGTAGTGTCAACCGCGTGCACTCCTGCTCCCAAGAGTGCAGCTCTGACTGCCCCGGCGAAGCCCCCGCTGTCGGGCCTGAAGAGGAACTACATCTTCTCTGACCAGTGAGTGCTTTCCCTTGATCTTGTCATTGATTCCTGATGTGATGATTAGCTTCTTCATCCGTTGTCAGGAAACAGTCATCAAAGAAGAAGTAATAGGGCGCTGGAGTTGCCGTGGTCGAGCATGTCGAGGTGGTCGCCGCAGCCCAGGCGAAGGAGAGCGCTGCGGCCCCTGCAGCTCCAATGGCGATGTCGTCTTATCAGGGTGTCGAAGCCCATCCTCGGGAGGTGCCGTCTTCTTCAGCGGGGCTGACCCTGTCAGCACCCATCCTTACTACGGCTGCTGGGATTGCCCGGCCCCCGGAGCACCCAGTCCTTCCTACTGCTGTAGTTTCTCCTGCCCTGGTGTCGAGGACGTCTTCTCTCCTGCCCGGCGTGCAGCTGGGTCATGGCGCTCCTGCTGCCTACGGAGCCCTGGAGGAGGCACGGGCGGCGCTGAACCTTCTCCAAGGTGAACTTTAGGGCCCAGACCGGCACGCAGCGTTGGGGCGGCTTGGGATAATCTCTGGATGGCTCGAGGCCGATGTGTCTGTCTGATTGGCCTGGGGCTCTGTGGAGGAGGCCCAGAAGGTGTGTGGGGTGGCTGCTGTCAAGCGCGACATGGCGCGAAAGGAGGCCACGGAGGCCGAGGATCGGTGCTGCACAGTGGAGGGTGAGCTGAAGGCTCTTCAGGATCAACACGTCGCCCATGCCAGCCAGCTCCAGGAGCGAGAGGGGAAGCTGAAGGCCCAAGAGGTTGCCATTGCAGATCGAGATACTGAGCTAAAGAAGGCAGCCCTGGAGAAGGTTGTGGAGCGCAACCGCCTGACGAAGCTGAAGGAGGAGGCGCAGGTAGCCCATGCGTCCCTTGCCGAGGCCAAGGAAACGACCACCATGGAGCGCAGCACCCTCGCCTCCCTCGAGGCGAGGTTCCACAAGGCTCAACGCACACTCTTTGAGGACGATCCCTTGAAGAAGGTGGCGGTGGTGGCCCCGAGGGAGAGCCCTGCCGCTCTGCTCCCTGAGGTCGTGGCAGTGCTCGCGGACGTCGTCGACGGGTTTGGCTCTTTGGTAGAAGGTGAGGCTCGCTTGCTTTTTTCCTCGTCCCTTACATGCGTCTTCAGCCATCTCTATCTCCGGGAAGCCAGCTTCAACTTCGCCACCTTCCTCGAGCCCATGGACTCCAACTCCCGCAGCGCTGCTGCTGCCGCTGTGAAGAGCTTTGTGGATGCCCTTCTAAGAAAGTTCCTTGTCGTAGGTCCTCTAGCTGGGGCCAAGGTGACAGGCGACGCGCCTAGTGACGAGGCTCCGCTGGCGGGTGATGGCGGTACCCAGGGCTGAAGAGGTGGCTTGCTGACGCTGGTCCTTCCTGTTCATCCTGTATCATGTAGCGTGCCTCGTGGAGGCATTTAAAACTAATTGCTTGGAACAATATGTTTTGTAATAATTAGATTGTGGTTCCCTGACTTTTTCCGTTTGCTTTATTGTTCTGCGTCAGCAGAGCCCGGCCCCGCGGATACCTCAGCCGCTGTTGGGTCGTCCGGATTGCCAGGATGAGCCCAAGTGATGAGGGGCTATGTGGTCAGTTAGGCTCCTGAGATGCGATGCTCAGGAGGCCCCCTTGACGCGCGAACAGTTTAGGAAAAAGTGTGAAGGCAAGGCTTAGTGTTCTACATCGGCAGGGCCCGGCCCTGAGCATACCTCAGCCACCGTTGGGTCATCCGGATCACCAGGATGAGACCAAGGGGTGAGGGGCTACGTGGCTAGTTAGGCTCCTGAGACACGATGCTCAGGAGTCCCCCTTGACGTGCGAACAGCTTAGGAAAAAGTGTGAAGGCAAGACTTGGTGTTCTTCATCGGCAAGGCCCGGCCCTGCGCATACCTCAGCCGCGGTAGGGTCGTCCGGATCACCAAGACAAGACCAAGGAGTGAGGGGCTACGTGGCTAGTTAGGCTCCTGAGACGCTATGCTCAGGAGTCCCCCTTGACATACGAACCAACCATCATACCTATCCTCGTCGGGCTCTCGCTCGGGAGGGGCGCGTGAAGTCCAGGTCCGTGGGACCTGGCGAGGTGGGGTACGCCAGGCATGACCTGAGCATAGCCCCTGTGCCCAGCCCCCTCGCGCTACCCTCCCGAGAGAGAGCAGTGCGGTGAGGCTGGTCACTGAGCCCGGAAGCTCCCTAAGGTTAATGCAGTCGCGAGGCCACCCCCTATTGTTTATCACCAGCGCGGAGCACAGCGCTTCCACTCTTGCAAGGGCATAGCCGCTCCTTGGCAATGTCGACGGCCAGCGCGGAGCATCGTGCTTCCACTGGTGCGTGGGAGGGGGGCTCCCTCTGAGGAGAGCCCCCGGGGCATGTACAACCTTGCCCTGACACGTGGCTTGCACGGCAGGGCTGAAGGAGGTGTGTATGGGCATCCCTGAGCCAGCGCGGAACTCACGAGGCCCTACCACAAGGCGGGTTGCGCCTGAACTAGATTGGGAACACTTGTACTAGTCCTGCAAGATGGTTAGGAAGCCTGCGCCGAATGAGTCTCCTGAGGCTATTGCATGAGAAGGCCAGACACCAATGACCTCAGGAGGTGACGTGAACGGGGCCGGCCCACCAGACAGAGCTTAGCTGCTGGGACAGACCCGAGCACAAACGCCATGCCTAGTCTTCTCATGCCAAGATTCTGAAGAAAAACAACCAGCACGTGGTTCCCGTGGCCACAGGGGCACCAGTCTCGTGCCCTCACTCATCCACCCGCGATTAGCTCGGGCGAGAACAAGGCACGAAGGGCCATGGGAGGTTATGTACATGGGGACTAGCCCGCCGAGCCAGAGCTCAGCCTCTTGTGTTTCACGATGCTGCAGACACGGACCCGAGCACAGGCGTCGTGTCATTCCTTAATCATGTTGCGGTCGTGGGAGGGCTCGCAAGGGCGCGAGACGTTCTTAGTGATGAAGCACCGGTCAGGCAGTTGATAACCTAAAGGTAGCTTGTAAAGGAAGGTAAACTAGCTCTGATAGATGCAAAAGGGATAGATGCTGTAGGGACGGACCCATACGGCTTGGGGATGATGCAGCCCGTGGGGCGCCCCCAAACTGAACGAACTAGAGAGATGTCACCTGGCACCGTTGCTGAAGAGATGTTGGGGTAGCAAAAGACGCGCACTGCTAGAGTCCTTCCGCATGAGCCACCCTGGCCCCGAGCTTTGTGATGCCCAGTGGGCCCGGGAGGCTCCTGGAGGTTCTCCTTCATCTCCGCCAGGATCGCCTGGTGCTTGGCCTCGCGAGCCACCAGGGCATCCCTTGTGCAGTACTGGAACACCACTGCCGCGCCTAGTAGGTCGAAAGGCATGCAGACATAGTTGTGGGGTGGACCCACGCATCGGCCGGCACGAGACAGCTAGAAGATCTGCCGATATGCGCCCCCGTTGAGCCCTGGAGCATCAATGCAGACGCGGAACTCCTTACCCTCGTCAGGGCAGTGAGCCACGCCTCACCGTAGGCGGCGGTCGCCTTGCATAACCCTTACCTCTTGAATCTCCTTGATTGCCTTGCTGATGAACTCCTGAACGCCTGGCGCCTTCCTCCTGATGCCTTCTCCTGGGAAACATGCACTGAAGCGCGCCTCCACCTGGTGCCCGAGCGCCTCCCTCATGACCCTGGCTAGGTCGGAGGCCCTCCCGAGGACAGCCCCCGAGCCCAGCCTAACAGGGGCGCCGGGCGCACCTTCCTATGCGATGGGTGAAGGTGCCTCGTCCGGGGACGCGAGGCTCACTGCGGCGTCCTCGGGCGAAGCCTTCTCGCGAGATCCTTGTCCCAGCTGCAGCCTCTTTGTCTTGGGGGGTGACCTCAAGATGGAGGACGCCACCCTCATCTTCAGGGCTCTCAACTACTGCAGCCTAGAAGGCGCGCTCTAGGGAGCACACCGCGTCCTTTTCCTGACATGCGACCGTGATGAGGCCACCACTTCCTGGCATCTTGAGGACGTTGTAGCCATGGTGCGTCGCTGCCATGAACTTGGCTAGTGCTGGGTACCCGAGGATGGCATTGTATGGCAGGCGAATGTCGGCGATGTCGAGGTCGATGAGCTTAGTGTGGTAGTTGTTGCATTTGCCGAAGGTGACAGGGAGGCGGACCTTCCTTATCGGGTGTGTGGAAGCATCGGTCACTCCTAAGAATGGCTTGGTTGGCTGAAGCTGGTAGTACGTCACTTGGAGCCCATCGAACATTTGAACAGACAGGACATTGAGCCCCGCTCCACCATTGATGAGAGTCTTGGTGATGACCACGTTGCTGATGACGGGAGAGCATAGCATGGGGAGCGCGCCGGTAGTGGCCACGCACTTGAGTTGGTCTGAGGAGCTGAAGGTGATGGCGCATTTGGACCACCTGAGAGGGCGAGTTGCTTCGGGCTTGGGGAGCGCTGCTTTCACCTCGCGTGCGAACTGCTTGAAGATGCAGTGAGAAGCCGGGGCCTGTGAGCCTCCCAGGATGCAGGCGATGACACAAGGCTCTTGGAAGCCCCCAGCCCCCTCGTCCTGGTGATGATCTTCGTTCCTTCTAGGTGGTGGAGGCAGTGGAGGAAGACCAGCATTGCCCTGAGGGCGCTCGTCGCGAGGCTGCTCCCTCCAGGTGCCCTCGCGAGGTTGGCCCTGCCAACGGTCCTCCCAAGGATGGTCGCACCACTCTTGGTGATGGTCACGTCTGTCCCAGCGTCCTCCACCTCGGCCAACTCCATGGACGTGCCTCTATCGTGCGCTTGGGGCGTCGACCGAGGCGCCTGTCGCGGAGGGCCCTGAGCACCTAGCAGTCGTTTGTGTTGTGGCTGTGGACTTTGTGGAAGACGCAGAACGGTCACTTGCTTTTGGATGACGTAGGGTGGTCGCAGCCGTGCTTCATCTCTGGCTCGGCTGCGAGCACGGCCGGCACATTGCACTTTACGTCCTTGGCCTTCCTGTCTTTGGGGTCAGCATCGGGGAGCTCGAGGAGGGAGAGGCGCCCCTCTTGGGCCCTTGCACACTTGTTCGCCATGTTGAACATCTCCAAGGTTGTGCATAGGTCCTCGTGGATGGCGAGCTCCTCCTTCATCTTGACATCACGGACGCCATCCGTGAATGCTGAGATGATGGCCTCGTCCGACACCTTGGGGATCTTGAGACGAACATTGCTGAAGTGCTGGATGTACATCTGTAGGGCTCCTCCTGGTTGCTGCTTGATGTGATGCAGGTCGCCCGCGGCCAGAGGACGGTCGCGAGTGCCCTGGAAGTTGCGGATGAAGCGGCCACGCATCTCCTCCCATCAAGAGACTGATCCCACGGGGGTATTCAGGAGCCAAGAACGCGCGCCATCCTTGAGGGCCCGGGGAAACCTGTTCGCCATGATCTTCTCGTCGCCGCTGGCCGCCTCGATGCGCAGCTCGCAGAGCTGCATGAACTCGGCGGGGTCGGCAGTGCCGTCGTGGTGTGGGGGTAGGTCAGTCTTGAACTTGCTCGGCCAGATGACATTGCGGAGCTCTAAGGTGAGTGCGCGTTATCATGTTGTGGCCACTGGGGCCAGTCGAGGAGATGGAACCTGGTCCTGGTGCACGCGTGCCGCCACCTCATGTGACGGCACGCAGGCTTGACGTAGGGGTGCAGGAAGCATGCGAGCTTCCCCCCAAGGCCGCATCACCACCTGGCAGCTCACCTCTTCCCGTGTAGGCACCTGGTGCGGCATGTCGCGCTGTGGTGCGACACGCCTTGGCTCGATGATGACGCCCTGGGCTCGAGTAGGTGGAGGAGCCCCTTGAGCCACGTCACCCGCGGCAGGCGGCTGCTCGTGCAATGAGCGGGCCGGTGCAGCGGAGCCCCCAGCC
The DNA here is from genome assembly GCF_018294505.1 of Triticum aestivum. Taxonomy (NCBI): domain Eukaryota; kingdom Viridiplantae; phylum Streptophyta; class Magnoliopsida; order Poales; family Poaceae; genus Triticum; species Triticum aestivum. The sequence goes on from NC_057804.1 coordinate 154,402,251, forward strand.
ACGCTGACGAGCTCAGCGATCCGCTTGAGCCATTCCTCATAGAAGTCGTCGACCAGGCAGTAGCGAAGGAGCTCCCACGCCATGAGTAGAGCGGCCTGCGCGTTCCCCAGGCCATGACGCGCATGGGAGGATGAAGCCGCTGGGGTCAGTGACAGAGTGGCGCTGCGCCCGTCGCTGCACACCGAAGGGTGCAGCGAAGATGCTTGCTGCTCGTGGCCAGCAGGTCCCATGGCGGCGTTGGCCACCAGAGACGGAGCACAATAAGCACAACCATCGCCCGCTGGAGCCGTCTGAGCAACGCGAGCAGCGACTATGGCCCAATGCTTGGCTCAAGCTCGGCGTGCGTCGGCCATGGAGTTGTCAGAGTGACGGTGGATCGATCGACGAAAGGGAAGATCCCACGCACACCTACCTGGTGCACCAAATGTTGGATTATGGGTTCCGCAAACCGTTGGAAGGTTCAAACTCTGGGGTGCGTCCTAAGACTAGCACGTCGAGCTCAAAGAGACAAAGAGACACAAGAATTTATCCTGGTTCGGCCACCTTGTGGTTTAATACCCTACTCCAGTGCTATGGTGGATTGCCTCAAAGGGCTGAGGATGAACTAGTGCAGTGGATGAACTGGCCTCAGGAGGTGAGGTGTTCTTGAGCTCAAGAGAGATGGTGGGATGTGAACTAGATGGTGGGATCTGAACTAGCCGGTGGGATCTGAACTAGCTGGTGGGATCTGAACTAGCTGGTGGGATCTGAATTAGCTAGTGGGATCTGAACTAGCTGGTGGGATCTGAACTAGCTCCCACTCTACGGTGGTGGCTAAGTCCTATTTATAGTAGCCTTGGTCCTCTTCCCAAATGTTGGCGGGAAGGGATCCCACAATGGACGGATTTGAAATGTGACAACTAGTACAACTTATCCTGACTAAAGTGGTCTTCGCCTGTGAAAAGCTCCTGGTCGTGACGCTGCGGTGGGCTCGGTGATGACCTCCGTCCTGCCGTCTTGGTGGTCTTGGTCTTGTTGCACCAGAATGGAAACCTTTGGCTGATTCCTCGGGACTCCGCTCCTGTGGCTTGCCTCCCTTGCACCGAAGAGGAAATTGGCGCTCTGCGCCTGCTGGCGCCCGCCTGGCCTTGGTTGTCAGGGCTCACGTCAGCTAAGCCTCATGAGGTGCACCTTGCATAGAACTCTCCGCCCCTCAGGAACCAGCCTGAAGAGGCCGGTCCCCTCGGGGGTCTTGGCGTCGTCCGCCTTGCGAGGCTTGGCCCCTCGCGAGGGTCTTGAGTTGTTGATGTTGAAGCTGGGCCATCCAAGGCCGTTGATGGAGCCACGCCTGCATGCAGGCAAGTCTGGATACCCTGATATCCAGAATGCGACACCTGTTATGGTGGAGTAGGGGAGATGTGCTCATCGTGTACACGTATGTTCTAGAAACAGGAAAACGTGTCGTATTCACAGGCATTAGCTATAAAGTAAGCAGATGCAATTCAACAAAGTTAGAAGCAATACAAGCTAGACATCATACGCAACACGCAACCACATATAATAGTGCCAAGTTAGATCAAGCACCTGTGATGGTGGAGTAGGGGTACGTTGACTGTCCAACCTTGTGTTGTCTTGATAATCTTGTTGGGAGGATGGCGGTGTAGAATCTGCAGAGACCCCCTGTTTGAGTTGCTCCAAAGGACCACCATCATCCACTGTCGGACTAATTTCCTTTAGTTGTAATGATTTTGCATTGTGAAATCAAACCGATAAGGAAAAGGAATAAAATTCGCTCTTCAGAACTCATTCATGCATGATACAGATGAACACTACTCGGATGAAAGGCAAACACTTGATGCGAGGATGGAATATGTACAAAAAACAAGATGGTGTGACATGTTCACACCTATGATGTGGTAACTAAACAGAAGGCATTTCAACAAATTAGAAGCACTTCAAGCTAGACACCATATGAAAGATGCAACCAATATCACTCTGCCAAGTTGAAACTGTATGGCGTTTCAACAAATTAGATGCAGTACATGCTTGAAATCATATGCAAGACATAACCAATATCAGAGTGGCGACTTAAAGGTGCCTTATCATAAGTGAGTGATGTTGGATATGCAAGAATAGTAGTCGGATATAAGAACATGGTGTGGTCAGATATAGTATGTTCTAGAAACAGGAACATGTGTCATATTTGCAGGCATTATGTGTAAAGTAAGCAGATGCAATTCAACAAAGTTATAAGCCATACAAGCTAGACATCATACGCAACATGCAACCACATATAATAGTGTCAAGTTAGAGCAAGCACCTGTGATGGTGGAGTAGGGGAGATGTGCTCATCATCTACACAGCTATGTTGACTGTCTAGCCTTGCATTGTCTTGTGAATCTTGTTGGGAGGATGGCAGACTAGAATCTGTAGAGAACTTCCGTTCTAGTTGCTCGGAAGGACCACCAACATCCAATGCCTTACCAATTTCCTTCCACTTTATTAATTTTTCATTGTGAGGTCAAACCGACAAGAAAAAGGAATATAATTCGCTCTTTAGAACTCATTCATGCATGATACTTACGAACACTACTCTGATGAAAGGCAAATTCATGATAAGAGGTGGAATATGTATGAAAAACTGGACGGCTTGACATATTCACACCTATGATGTGGTAACTAAGCAGAAGGCACTTCAACAAATTAGAAGCACTGCAAGCTAGACACCATATGGAAGGTGCAATCAATATCACTCTTACAAGTTAAAACTGTCTCGTCATAGGCGGCGTTCGTCAAACTAGAAGCACTACATGCTAGAAATCATATTCAAGATGCAAACCAATATCACACTGCCAACTTAAAGGTGTCCCATCGTAAGTGTCTGATGCAGGATAGACAAGAAGAGTAGTTTCATGTAAGAACATGGTGTGATAGACATATATAGTATGTACCAAAAACAGGAAAGCATGTCGTATTCACACATATCATGTTGAATCTAAGCAGATGCAGTTTACACTAATTAGGAGCAATACAAGCTAGACACCATATGAAACATGCAACTAGATATCACACTACCAAGTTAGAGCAAGCACCTTCGATGGTGGAGTAGGGGAGCGGAGACTTGGACCTTGTAATGCACTAGCAATACAAGGAGAATCCGTATAGATGCTCTGTTTATGTTGTTGCAGAGGACCACAATCATCGCCTTCCTTACTCTTTTCCTTCCTCTTTCTTGATTTTGCCTTCTCAAGTCACACTCACAAGAAAAAGGAATAAAATTTGCTCTTCAGAACTCATTGATGCATGATACTGACGAACACTACTTTCGTGTAAGGCAGCTGCATGATAGGAGGATGGAATATGTATGAAAAACAGGACGGCATGACATATTGACATGTATGATGTATAAAGTGTAAACTAAGCACAAGGTGTTTGAACTTGTTAGAAGCAATGCAAGCTAGAAACCATATGAAAGATGAAACCAATATCACTCTGCCAAATTAAAATGGTGTCCTAACAAATGTATTTAACCAAATTAGAAGCAATACATGGCAACAGGCTAGTAATAATATGCAATATGCAACGAATAAAGGTGTCTCATCGTAAGTGATTGATGTAGGATACAAAAGAGAGGTAGTTTCATGTATGAACATGGTTAACACATAGATGTAGTGTGTACCAATAATAGTAAGGCATGACATATTCACAGGTATAATGTGTAAACTAAGCAGATGCAATTTACCCTAATAAGAAGCATTAGAAGCTAGGCACCGTATGCAACATGCAACCACATATCACACTACGAAGTTAGAGCAAGCACCTGTGATGGTGGTGTAGGGGAAGTGCGGTCTTCAAGTATAGAGCTACGTTCAATATCTTCATTTAGGCTTGCTGTTTCTTGAGAATCAGGTGGAGAGGATGAAACTGCACTCTTTATAAGAGTAGCACATCTCATACTAACCCACGGGCGTGACTGTCTCATCATAAGCGATAGATGCAGGATACACAAGAACAATAGTTTGATGTAAGAACATGGTGTGATAGGCAGATGTAGTATGTACCAAAAACAGGAAGGCGTGTCATATTCACATGTATAATGTGTAAGCTAAGGAGATGCAATTTAACAAATTAGGAGCAATACAAGCTAGGCACCATATGCAACATGCAACCAAATATCACACTGCCATGTTAGAGCAAGCACCTGGGGTTCTGGAGTAGGGGAGATGAGATTTGGAACTTGCACTGCAGTAGGAGTAGTAGGAGAATCTGCAGAGATCATCTTTTTCGGTTGCTCTAGAGGACCACCATCATTCCGTGCCTTCGTCCTTTTATATTTTTCGTTGTAAAGTAAACACAGAAGAAAAAGGAATGAAATTCGCACTTCCAAATTCGTTGATGCATGATACTGACGAACATAACTTTTATGTATGGCAACCACATTGTAGGAGGATGGAATATGTATGAAAAACGATAAGAAGAAGGCATTCCAACAAATTGGAAGCAATGCAATATAGACACCATACGAAAGATCCAACCAAAATCACTCTACCAAGTTATATGTGTCTCATTATAAGTGGCACTTCAACAAGTTAGAGGCAATACGCGTTTGAAATTGCAAGATGCAACCAATATTACACTGTCAACTTGAAGGTGTATCGTCAGAAGTGATCAATGAGGGATACACAAGAAAAGTAGTTTGATGTAAGAACATGGTTAATAGAAATACGTAGTATGTACCAAAAAAAGAAACCCATGTCATATTCATAGGTATAATGTGTTAACTAAGCAGATGCAATTTAACCTAATTAGAAGCATTACAAGGTAGACACCATATGCAACATGCAACCACATATCACAATGCCAAGTAAGGGCAAGCACCTGCGATGGTGGTGTGGGGTAATTGCGGTCATCAATTAGAGAGCTACGTTGACTATCTTCATTTAGCCTTGCTGTTTCTTGAGAATCGTGTGGGGAGGATGACACTTTACTCTTTAAACGAGTAGCGCATCTCACAGTAACCCACTGGGGTGACTGTCTCATCATAAGTGATTGATGAGGGATACAAAAGAGCATTAGTTTGATGTACAAACATGGTTAATAGACATATGTAGTATGTATCAAAAACAGGAAGGCATATCATTATCAAAGGTATAATGTGTAAAGTAAGCAAATGCAATTTAACCAAATTGGAAGCAATACAAGCTAGACACCATATGCAACATGCAACCACATTTGACAGCGCGAAGTTAAAGCAAGCACCTGGGATGGTTGTGTGTGGCAATTGAGATCATCAACTGCAGAGCTATGTTTACTGTCTCCATCTGCTGACACTGCACCCTTTAGAGCGCTAAAATGCTTAGTGCTTATCTTCAAATTACACTGGAGCAACTTTTGTCTTTTGCTTTTTGTATTCATCAACACTGCGTCAGAGTCTGAAGTATCCATGCATAAAAAACAATAGTGTGATTATGGGTGAAGTGTGTGCACAATTAGTACAGTGTAAAGGTAGCAGATAGCAGGTCGGTGAGAAATAAATGACATGAGACATATGATAGCTCTACAACATACATGGCACACGAAATTACTACAGGATTCTATGAAAATAATAGTCGACTAGAAACAAATAGGTCAGTACATTTTTTCTGCACTGTTCGATGTACAAAGAATGGGCAGATCGCCTTCATCTACCTCCAGCGAATCAGTGTTACGATCTTCATCGAAACGCCAGTGACCACCGGCCCAGTCCCCTGCCTCCGCCCTCCCCTCGACCTCACCGCACCGCCGTGCTTGGCACCTCCCCCCGGTCATCCCTTCAAGCCCCGCTGACCTCCAGACCGGGCGCAAGCAACTCCTGCGCCCCACTGTCACGCCCAATATGCGACCCTATCCAAAAGGAACTCGATGGTCCCACCAAGGATAGACCCGCATATTGAAATGCTTTTGCAAGGTGGATATCATTACATCAACATTACATAATAAATGGGGATACATACATAAGGCATAGAATGTCACACGAATACAACATCACAATACATAAGATCAACATCCGACTACGGATGAAACACAAACAGAAACTCAAACGACATCCACCCAGCTAGCCCAGGCTGCCGACCTGGAACCTATCCCCTAATCGAAGAAGCAGAAGAAGAACTCAACGCAAGCAAGCATCGCTCTCGCGTCATGATCATCGCATAACCTGTACCTGCAACTGTTGTTGTAGTAACCTGTGATCCAGAGGACTCAGCAATCCCATTACCATGGGTATCAAGACTAGCAAAGCTTAAAGGAAAGGAAGGGGTAAAGTGGTGAGGCTGCAGCAGCGACTAAGCATATATGGTGGCTAACATACGCAAATAAGAGCGAGAAGAGAAGCAAAGGAACGGTCATCAACTAGTAATGATCAAGAAGTGGTCCTGAACTCCTACTTACGTCAAACATAACCCAGAAACCGTGTTCACTTCCCGGACTCCGCCAAGAAGAGACCATCACGGCTACACACGCGGTTGATGCGTTTTAATTCGGATCTGGTGTCAAGTTGTCTACAACCGGACATTAACAAATTCCCATCTGCCTATAACCGCAGGCACGACTTTCGAAAGATTATACCCTGCAGGGGTGTCCCAACTTAGCCCATGACAAGCTCTCGCGATCAACGAAGGAATAGACCTTCTCCCAGGAAGACCCGACCAGACTCGGAATCCCGGTTTACAAGACATTTCGACAATGGTAAAACAAGACCAGCAAAGCCGCCCGATGCGCCGACAATCCCGATAGGAGCTGCACATATCTTGTTCTCAGGGCAACACTAGATGAGCAATCCGTACAACTAAAACCAGACCTCAAGTTTCCCTAAGGGGGTGCTGCAAAGGGCTCTAGTTCGGACCAACACTTAGACAAGCACTGGCCCGGGGGGGCTATAATAAAGATGACCCTCGAGAGAGCGACTCCCAAGGGAAAAGGTAGGTGGTGGTGAGGCAAATGGTAAAACCAATGTTGGGCCTTGCTGGAGGAGTTTTATTCAAAGCGAACTGTCAAGGGGGTCCCATAAATCACCCGACCGCGTAAGGAACGCAAAATCCGGGAACATAACACCGGTATGACGGAAACTAGGGCGGCAAGAGTGGAACAAAACACCAGGCAAAAGGCCGAGCCTTCCACCCTTTACCAAATATATAGATGCATTAATAATATAAGAGATATTATGATATCCCAACCAAAGTCCTGTTCACCATGGAGAAATCTTCAACTTCACCTGCAACTAGCAACGCTATAAGAGGGGCTGAGCAAAGCGGTAACATAGCCAAACAATGGTTTGCATAGGTAAGGTGTCAAAGGTTAGAGGTTCATGGCAATATGGGATGGCTTGAATAAACAGGTGATGGGTAACGCAGCATAGCGATAGAACGAAGCAACTAGCATAGCAATGATAGTAGTGAGATCCAGGGTAGCGGTCATCTTGCCTGAGATCCCGCACGGAAGAAGAACGAGTCCATGAAGAAGACAAGCGGACGTAGTCGAACGAATCCTCACAATCGCAACATTACCGGAACTAAGAAGCAACACCGGAAAGAAACAAACAACATGGTAAATGCACAAGCATAAACATGGCATGATGCACAAGGATGATCTACACGAGATTCTAGTCAAGTTACATATAAAGTTCATTAAGTTCGGAGCTACGGCCTAGAAGATATGAGCAAAACAAGTTAAACATGGCATTGATGCAAAATGCACCCAAACATCAAGCAAACACCTCAAAACAAGGATGCAACATGATAATATGAAGCTACATGCAATTCTAAGCAAGTTTCATATAGAGCACACTCAAAACGAAGTAACGGTTCAACACACACACTATACAAGTTTAAAGGACAAGCTGTCCAAAACAGCGACTAGGCATACTGCAAGCATCAAAACAACAAGCTACAGCACCTCAACATAATAAAAAAAGACATGGGCATGATGTACAGGTAGAGCACAACAAAACATGAACACTGAGCTATCTCCAGAAATCACTAGAACATGCTCAAACACACATGGTAAGATTGCAAGTTATAACAATTTCAGACTTTGCAGAAAATAACATCACGATGCAATGTTCAGAGCTATCAAACAACATGTTACAGGAACTTATCATGGCAAACAAAGGCATGGCATGAATCTACTAAATGCATAGAACAAGAGTCCCTTAGTGACCATAAGCCAAAAGGGATCAGAAGATATAATGGCACCCACGTAAACATAGCAAGTTATTAAACAGATTCATACATGACAGGAACATAATTATGAAGGCATGTAGACGAGCTTGTGCAACTCACTACAGAGCAAAACATGGCATGGCAAGGCACCCAACAGTAAGGAGGCATGTTTTTGAAGCTAAGCATGGCAATAGCAAGGTCATAGGATGCATGGAACACTAGCAAAACACATGGGAACAAGTGAACTTAATGTAAACAGGTTGACAGCAACATTATGAAGCGACTTTGGAGCAAGATATGAACAAGCTACAACAAGCTATAAATGCTACAGGGGGCATGGATGGATAGAGGATGACATGTAGATCAAACATGTTTATAAAACATCTCCAGATTATGCATAGAATGATTAGTAGAAACATGTTTATATAGCATCACGAAATAACAGATTCAGCCTAGCAAAACAGCAACAGCGTGAACACTACTTAACAAGCTCGATACACTCACCACAAGTCATTGCATGACAAGATAAGCATAGCATCATCAAGAAGACATGTTTGTGAAACAAACCAACTCAAGAACAAGTCCATGGCATGCACGGATCAAATACAACAAGCTTGGCCAAATTGAATAACATATAAACAATCTGCCAGGAAACATTTTGAAGCAAAAGTAGAGCACTCAAATGACATGCTAGACTACTCCATAATTACAAGAAATGGCATGAATGGATATACAATAACCTATTGTTCAAAACACCCTTATTGAAGTATCTCAAAATATGCATGGATATCTCTATAGCATCAAGTTTACATGGCATCAAAATAATAGCAGAACAGGGACTAAAATAAGCATTAACACGAAGCCTAGTTTGCATGCTTGTGCTAGTCACCACATTAATCACAAAATTTTATGGTAAGCACCACTGTAAAGAAGACATAGCATAGTTCAAAACACATGAAGACATCAACCTCATAGGATGCACACATCAATGATGGCAAAAATGACAAAAGAGCTCGTTCTAACAGTTTCAGCAGATTAACATCATGAAGCACTCTTACGACGATGATTCGGTCATCTAGATGACCTCAAATGAATATTATGCAATGGAATGAAATGATGTACTCGTTGAGACAAACAATTTGACATATTATACGCACGAAATGGAGCTACAGATGCAGAGATACGGCATGACGAACATGGCATGATAATTATAGAAAACCGGGGACTTAGCAGAATTTCAACCTCGGGAAAAAGTCAACTCGGCGCGGGGATCGAGGATGGCGGCAGATCTGGCCGGAACTTCGCCGGAGAAGGAACAGACGGCGGCCGGAGCTCGGGGAGAGGGCGCCGGAGAAGCGGGGCGGCGGATCTGGGCGCGCGGGGGCTCGGATCGGGCGGATCCGGCGTGGGGCCCACGGCCGGGGCCAACTCCGGTGGCTGGGGTCGCCGGCGGGCGGCTCCGATGGCGCGAGGCGGCGAGGACGAAGGTCGGCGGCGGCGAGGTCGGCGCCGGCGGGAGGCGAGCCAGCAACCTCCGGTGATGGCGCGCGGGGACGCGGGCGCAGGCAACCGCGGCGGGCGGCGGCAGCGGAGGCTGGGGCGCGGGGCGCGGCCGGGGCCCGGTCGCGGCACGGGTGGGCCGGCCTCGGGCCCGGCGGGCCGGCGGCGCGGGGAGAGAGAGGAGGGACACGTGGAGGGCGGCCACTGGTCCGGGGCGGCGGCGCGGGACGTCCGGCGGGCGCAGGACATGTCCGGAGGCGGCGAGGGAGATTTTTGCGAGGGTTAGGGGTGGAATGACCCGAAAATTTAGGGGGAGGTCTAGTTTTATAGGTAGAGGGAGCTAGGAGAGTCCAAATGAGGCACGGTTTTCACCCACACGATCATGATCGAACGACCGAGAGCATGGAGAGGAGTTAGATGGGCTTTGGGCCAGTTTGGAAGGGTGTTGGGCTGCAAAGAGAGAGGGGCTTTACGGTTACCCGGTTAACCGTTGGAGTACCAAACGAACTCCAAATGGCACGAAACTTGATAGGCGGTCTACCGATGCTATACCAAGGCTGCTTGGCAAACCTCGGGCCATTCCGAGAATGTTTAACACCCGCTCACAATAGGAGAGGAAAGGGGAACGCCGGAGGACATAGGAGCGCCGGATTGCAAAACGGACAACGGGGAAAATGCTCGGATGCATGAGACGAACACGTATGCAAAATGAAATGCACATGATGACATGATAAAATGCAACACGCAAGCAAATGACATGGCAACAAAGACGAATAATAGGCAGACACCTGGCGCATCGGATCCGGGGTGTTACACCCACACCCCTATGATAGACACCGATGTGCCGCTTCCCCGGTGAACAGGGGGACTAGGAAGTCCGCGCGCCTAAGAGGGTGTTGCTTCTTTTATTTACAGTTCGACTGACCCTGAATAGAAATCTAGGCGGGCTGCTGACCTCTAGCAAAGATGAAATAGTAAATGGGAGGAAATCTTGTGCATTTAGTATTAGTAAGAAGATGTAGTAAGAAGCGCTCAACTAGTTTCTTTTGTCGGATGAATATGGTGTGAGCAGAGACGTAAGATTTGCACGAATAAGGGAAGAGGAGTACCACTTGCCACTGGCAGTGCTGTGTGCTCCTTCTGTTTTTCCAACGATCTTCTTGTGGTTCGCTGGAAACAAGAAGTTGTGGAGGAAGGTGGAGCCTTGTACGAACCCATGGCAAAGTTGTTGATGGTGGTGTGCGGTGGCCATCTGTCGGCGGTGGTGAACCAGATCCGAGGCGGCAAACGATGGCGTAGCGGGAACAACTTCGGTGCGGTGGACAGTTGCAATAGTGGAGCGGCAGCGGTGAGGCGTGGGACGGCGTGGTCGAAGTGGTTCTGGTATGACACATGTCAACGTCGATGTCGTGGAGGCAGCTCTGCCTCGGCTTCAACAGCTAAATCTTTGAGGGCGTTGCGGTTGCGGTTGCATTGGATGACGACGCCGGGGTACTGGCTCCGGCGTGATGGTGGAGGGCGGCAGTGGATTGGGCGTTATGGGTTGGAGGACGGAGGAGGCTGGGGTTTCGCGGCTGGTGGAGAGGGCGTTTTGGCGCCCATGGAGTACGAATGGGGAAACGGAGGGAGGAGGCAACTAAGGGGGAACAATGTTTCGATTTGGGATGCGCTTGTTTGAAATTTGCGAAAAGTTACAAACTTTGCCCCCATCTAAAATTTTGGACATATTGCGAGTTGGGGGTAGGACATTAATCTCAGGTGTCCCAAATTATGGGCAGGATAGATTTTGGCCGAGCGCATGGGTGTTTAGGCGCCCACGGCATATGAATGCTTCTCGGAGGCAGTTGAGACTGGCGTCTTGGTGAAGTTAGAAGCCTACCCCGGTTTAGACCTTTGGACATCAGGCCGATAGGCCACACGGGCTAGAGTCGGGTTATCCGTTTCTCGGTCATCCGTTTCTCAAACACCATGTAGTGCGAGAAAACAAGCGAAGGAGATCGAGTCTTGCAGGGAAAAGTGCGCAAACCTCTACACAGTGTATAAACTAATCATGGTTAGCCGTGTCCCCAGTTATGGACGTTTTGAGTATCTAGTACTTGGATTATCATGTGAATCTCATCATGTTACTTAATTAAATTTTGTTGCGTTTAATGATGATGCTTTATTGGGATTGAGTTGGAGTACACTTCTCAATGTTTAAAAACCAGCATGATAGTTAAATAAAATTTATTCCTTTGTAGTAGGGAAAAATTGGCTTTACGGAAAACTGTAACCATAGAGCTTTCCACCAGCCATATATGCATGTAGTGATAGCATTATTCTGTTCATTACTCTCTATGTGTTACATTGCCAGCATATTCCATGTGTTGACCTGTTTTCGGGCTGCAATGTTCATGTTGCAGACTTTTTAGACGACGAGTAATGTGCCTTAGGTCATGGTTCTATACTCAGTGATGTCGTTGGAGTTGATGGACTCGCTTATCTTCCAAGCCTTCAACTGTTATCGTTATTAGTTGGCCTTCAACCATATTTATTGTAATAAGTTCTCTTTTGAAACATTCGGTATAATAAGTGTGTGATTGCTACTCTGTTACAAATCCTTCAAGTACTGTGTGTGTCAGCATTACCGATCCAGGGATGACACTGATGCACAAAGATCAGATTGTTTGAGGTCTGGTTGCTACAAGATGGTATCAGAGCACACACTGACTGTAGGACACGACCACTAAGCTAAAGCCCTAGATCACTACTCTCTCTTCTCATTTCTGACTCCTCATTTTTTCTACTCTTTTAGGATGGCAGATGCAAGGAATAAGTTCACGCAACCAGATGAAGATACACCCTTTGGATGTCACTTGAAGGAAGTCACTAGATACCTGAACATCAGAGTACCAAGATTCATCGGATCTACATCGCCACTTTACCCAAAGAGGAGCGCTGGATGATTCAAGTTCAAGTTCCAGGAAGAATGTTCATGCCAGTCACTGAGCCCATAGAGTATTCGTTTGATGCACCAACCTGGAGTCTAGGAAAGAGCATGGCAGCCGACATCACAATGGGATGCATTGGAGAAGTTTACCACAAGGATGTCAAGGATACTATCTACCAGATTTGTGGGCGCCGAGATAAGCAATGGGAGATGATCAGCACCAGGAAGGATAGATCCATTGCAGACGAGTACATATGTCACCAGGAGAACCAGATGTGCGCAGGCATGATAGATCTGAAGAAGGCATTGACCAAGATCACGGAGCTGGAGGAAGAACTCAAGTATACACGCGATGGATATGAGGAGGAAATGACGACACTCGTGGAGAAGAACGATGATCTAAAGCAGAAGCTAAAAGTATTCATGGGATTTCCCGCGACTGGAGGAGAAAACGAAGATTGCACTTGCCCGGAGAACTACATCATCATCGACAACACCGACTCGGACCCAGACGATTGTGATGATGACTTTGTTGATGAAGCTGGAGCAGATATCATGGAGTCTTCGACCGAGCAGTTTTTCTAGCCGACCACCATGACAGTAGTAGAATTCCCCCATGTATATAGTATAGCCTGAGCACTTTTATAACGATAGTTAGACCGTTGTATGCCCTTGTTTGATTGATTGAAGTGATATTGTTTCCTTTTGTCTCATGTGCATATGGTTAGTGTTTTCTCTCTAGACCTCATTCTATTCTATATTCTCATCTTTTCTAAACCCTCAGATGCCTCCGAGACGTGACAATGGATTTGCTTTCCCACCGGAGCTCACCCAGTTGATCCAGCAGCAGAATGCATTGATGCAGATGCTAGTCGAGAATCAGAATTAGGGGAACAACAACAACAACAATCCACCACCACCACCACCTGTTGATCACTTAGCCCGTTTCTTGAGGCTGAATCCGCCGGTGTTCTCCAGTAGCACCGAGCCGATAGTTATAGATGATTAGCTCCGCAAGATGGGAAGGGAGTTGACCACTGCAGGATGCACAGATGCGGAGAAGGTGCGTTTTGCCGCACATCAGCTTGATGGACCCGCAACATCATGGTGGGAGAATTTCATAGCCACTTATCCTATCGACACTGTCACATGGGATCAGTTTCAGCAGGCTTTCCGTACTGCCCATGTTTCAGCAGGAGCTATGGCCATGAAGAAGCATGAGTTTCGCAACTTGCGCCAAGGAGGACGGACTGTTGGCCAGTATGTGGATGACTTTAGTAAGCTAGCACGTTATGCCCCAGATGACATTGCTACGGATGCAGCTAAGCAGGAGAAGTTTCTGGAAGGACTGAATGATGAGCTGAGCATGCAGTTGATGGTAGCAACCTTCAACAACTACCAGGAGTTGCTAGATAGAGCTCTTATGATTGAAGGGAAGCAGCGCAGATTGACAGTCGCAAGAGGAAGTATGGACAAGGGAAGTACAATTCTAGAGCTCAGTAGAAGCCTCGTTTTACCCCGAACTTGGGAGGACATTTTTAGCATACCCATGGAGGAGGTAGTTCGCACAACCATAGTGGCCCCAAGAATGGTAATGGGAATGGAGGAAGCAACGGGCAGAACCGCACCAACCCATCAACACCAGCTAAGAGGGATCTGAGCCACATCACCTGTTACAAATGCCAGAAGACTGGACATTATGCCACCGAATGTCCTAAAGCGAAAAATGGAAACGGTAATGGAAGTTCTGGGAAGAAGCCCAATCCTTCCAACAAAGGACAGATGAACCACGTTAGCGTGGAGGAGGTTGAATCCCAGCCAGATGCAGTAATAGGTAAGTTTTGGTTAAGTCATTTACTGCAATCATTCTTTTTGATACTGGTGCATCGCATTCATACATATCAAGGGGATTTGTGGATAAGTATAACCTGCCAACCCAAGCACTTAGGTCACCCATGTTAGTAACCTCGCCAGGAGCAGAGTATATGGCTAGTCTATGGTGTGATCGGTTACCATTAAGGATTGGTAACTACGTGTTTCCCTCAGACCTATTAGTACTAGAGTCGCAAGGACTGGATGTGATATTAGGCATGGATCGGTTACCGAAGTATGGAGGGAACATTGAATGCGCCAGTAAGTCGATTTTGCTTACAACACCAGAAGGAAGAAGGATCAAGTATGTATCCCGGCATGTGCCGAAGAGGACTCAAGTGAATTCCTTATCAGGAGTTGTACAGGAAGAAGTACCAGTGATGAAGGATTTTCCTGACGTATTTCCAGAGGAGTTGCCAGGCATGCCACCGGATAGAGACATTGAGATTTTGATTGAGCTTTTGCCAGGCACTGGGCCGATATCTAAGAGACCGTACAGGATGCCCGCAAAGGATTTGGAGGAAATTAAGAAGCAGATTAAGGAGTTACTGGATAAAGGCTATATTCGCCCAAGTTCTTCACCTTGGGGATCGCTAGTGCTCCTAGCGGAGAAGAAGGATGGATAATTGAGAATGGTTGTTGATTATCGAGGATTGAATGAGGTGACAATAAAAAAAAGTACCCACTGCCGATGATAAATGACTTGTTTGACCGATTGCAAGGAGCTAAGGTATTTTCCAAGATCGATCTGCGATCAGGATACCACTAGTTGAAGATTCGAGAGCAGGATATACCCAAGAGGGCTTTTACCACCAGGTACGGGCTGTATGAGTATACCGTTATGTCATTTGGTCTGACTAACGCACCTGCCTATTTCATGAACATGATGAACAAGGTGTTTATGGAGTTTCTGGATAAGTTTGTCGTGGTGTTCATTGATGATATTTTGGTCTACTCAAAGAATGAAGAGGAGCATAAGGAGCATTTGCGTTTGGTACTTGACAAGCTCAAAGAACATCAGTTATATGCCAAGTTCAGCAAATGTGAGTTTTGGTTGAAGGAAGTTGGATTCCTCGGACATGTGATATCCAGAGAAGGAATAGCTGTAGACCCCACCAAAGTTGTCACCGTGACAAATTGGGAAGCCCCAACAATAGTTGGAGAGATCCAGAGTTTTCTTGGACTCGCAGGATACTACCGGAGATTCATTGAGAATTTCTCGAAGATTGCAAAGCCCATGACAGAGTTGTTGAGAAAGGATACCAAGTTCAGATGGACTGAGGAATGTGAGGCCAGTTTCCAGGAGTTGAAGAAATGTTTACATCACCAGTGTTGATTTTGCCTGATCAGCGCTAGGATTATGAAGTATATTGCGACGCTTCTCGTCGAGGACTTGGAGCAGTGCTTATGCAGGAAGGAAGAGTTGTTTTGTATGCCTCATGACAGCTTAAGCCTCATGAGTTGAATTATGCTACGCATGATTTGGAGTTAGCAGCCGTAGTGCATGCATTGAAGACATGGAGACATTTTCTCATCGGAAACCATTGTGGGGTGTACACGGATCACAAGAGTTTGAAGTACATCTTCACGTAGAAGGAGTTGAATCTCAGGCAAAGGAGATGGTTGGAGCTCATCAAGGATTATGATATGAGATTGCATTATCACCCCGGAAAGGCTAACGTAGTAGCCGATGCGTTGAGCCGTAAGAGCCATGTAAACACACTCATGACCGGAGGATTACCAAAGGAGTTAGCCGAGGATCTTCGTGAGCTATGTTTGGAGATAGTTCCGAGAGGCTACGTTGCAGCATTGGGGATTCTGTCTACTTTGATGGATAAGATCAGAGAATCCTAGAAGACTGACAAGGAGATTACAGAGATAAGGGAGAAGATGAGTGAAGGAAAAGCTAAGGGATTTCGTGAGGATGAGCACGATTACCTTATGGTTTGAGGACCGCGTTTATGTGCTTAATGACCCGGAGATCAGGAAGTTGATTCTACAGGAGGCCCATGATTCGCCGTATTCGATTCACCCAGGAAATACCAAGATGTATTTGGATTTGAGGAATATTTTCTGGTGGACTGGAATGAAGAAGGATATTGCGGAATATTTAGCAATATGTGATGTATGTCAGAGAGTGAAGGCAGAGCATCAGAAGGCAGCAGGATTGCTACAGCCATTGCCGATACCCGAATGGAAGTGGGATAAGCTAGGAATGGATTTTATCACGAGATTGCCCAGGACTCATTCAGGCTATGACTCGATATGGGTTGTAGTCGATCGTTTGACGAAGGTAGCTCATTTCATCCCAATGAAGACCACCTACACCAGTGCTAAGTTGGCAAAGATCTACATGACCAGGATCGTATGTCTACATGGAGTTCCGAGGAGCATTATATCAGATAGAGGAACCCAGTTTAGATCAAAGTTCTGGAATCAGTTGCACGAAACTTTGGGTACCAGGCTAGAGTTCAGTACAACTTTTCATCCACAGACAGATGGACGGACTGAGAGAGTCAATCAGATTTTGGAGGATATGCTCAGAGCTTGTGCGCTAGATTATGGATCTAGTTGGGATGACAATTTGGCATATGCAGAGTTCTCTTACAACAACAGTTATCAATCCAGCTTGAAGGTGGCCCCTTTCGAAGCCTTGTACGGAAGGAGGTGGAGGACCCCATTATCGTGGGATGAAGATGGCCCTTCAGGGAATAAAATGACTTTCCCAAAATAAACAAATATTGAGGATTTGATAATAAAATCAAATAAGATTTTATTTTGGAGTTTATTGCTATTTTATTTGAATTTAGGAAAAATGCGCGTTTTTCAAAATTGCATTTAGGCCCCAAATAAATGTTCATCTTGTCTGGCTTGATTTTAGAAGCCGGGGAAAATTTATTTCGGGATTTGTGGAGTCCGTTTAGTATTTCTTTTATTTGTTTTTTATGCGTGAAAGTATTTCAAAAAAACTAACCAATCTACCGGGCCGTGTCCACCTGGGACTCTAGGCCCGGCGGGCCTTATAAGCCGGGGGAGCCGCCCCACAGCCCACCCAGAAACCCTAGCCGCGCGAGAGCCCCGCCGACGCCGCCGCCGACCGATGCCACCGCCGCCGCTCGATCCCGCCGCCCCGCCACCCGACACCGCCGCCCCACCGCCGCCGGAGCCGCCGTCTCGTTTGCCGGACCCGCCGGAGGTAGCCGCCACCGCCGCCGCGGTTTTCGAGAGAAAACCGTCAATTTTCTTTTAGAACCTCGGTTTATTTTTTTATATAGATCGGTTTTATTTTTTTTGGTTTAGTTTATTTAGCGGACGTTCGTCCATACGTTCGTTTTAACGAACGGTTGTTTAGCCGCAGACAGCGAACGTTCGTTCGTTAGCTTGTTCGTCCGTTTTCTTTTTCTCAGATTTTCCGCGATTATTTCTGATCGTGATTTCCGATCTGTTTTTCGTTTTAGTATAACTTTTCGCTCATTTATCTGAATCAGGCGATTCAAGTGCCCATAGTTTCGTCTCGAAACCCTCGTTCCGTTTAACCAACTCAAACAAGTTTTTGCTACTGTAAAATTTGACTTAGGTCCAGATTAGTAAATGAAGCTTGTTTCTTTCGCCGTTTGAGTTTCGTTGCTTGGTTTGATTTGATTCTTTTTGCAAACCGGAGTTCTTAAGTTGAACTTTCTGAGACCTCTTATTTAAGTTTTACCTGTGCATTAGATGAGTGCTTATTGTATGCATGTTATTTTGTGATAGAGTACCCGGAGTGCGCCGCTTGCTACTTCGAATCTCTAGGTTTCCCGGGTCATCAACAAGGCAAGTAACACTTTGATCATACCTCTTTACTACCCAGTTTTATTGCATTAGATCAATCCTCAAACAATTGCATGATTAGGATCTGATTAACATGTGGGTTTTGGGAAGTAGATGAGGTAGAACCTATTACCTATTTATTATAAAACCTTTGGGAGTTACTTCTACGTTTGCTTATATTGCCATGCTATGCTAGTAGATGTGTATTGGGTGAGTGTTTCCATGACAAATGTGAGATTGTTCAATTAATGGTTTCCTTAAGGTGCCAACTTAAATTCACATCTGGGTGGATTGAGGCACCTGGGGAACCCAGTGTTGCCTGTATTTTTGGAAATCCCGGGGTACCGTGTGATTCTCCTATGGACCGCCACCCAGGCTCAAAGGGATCATGAGATTATTCATGCTAGAAACTTCTGTGTGAAGCTGCAAGCTACTATGGGCTCTAGCATAGTTGATTAAGTTGCATGAGCTCTTGAAGAGGTAGACTAGCAGATGTAGGGGATGTAAGTTGGTACTGTCTACCCGGAGTAGAGAGTTAATGCTTCTGAAAGACTGTGTCTCGGTCATCCGTTTCTCAAACACTATGTAGTGCGAGATATCAAGCGGAGGAGGTCGAGTCTTGCGGGGAAAAGTGCGCAAACCTCTGCAGAGTGTATAAACTAATCATGGTTAGCCGTGTCCCTGGTTATGGACGTTTTGAGTTTCTAGTACTTGGATTAGCATGTGAATCTCATCATGTTACTTCATTAAATTTTGTTGAGTTTAATGATGATGCTTAATTGGGATTGAGTTGGAGTACCCTTCTCAATGTTTAACAAACACCATGATAGTCAAATAAAATTTATTCCTTCGCAGTAGGGAAAAATTGGCTTTACGCAAAACTGTAATGATAGAGCTTTCCACCAGCCATATATGCATGTAGTGATAGCATTATTCTGTTCATTACTCTCTATGTGTTACATTGCCAGCATATTCCATGTGTTGACTCGTTTTCGGGCTGCAACGTTCATGTTGCAGACTTTTCAGACGACGAGTAAGGTGCCTTAGGTCATGGTTCTATACTCAGGGATGCCGTTGGAGTTGATGGACTCGCTTATCTTCCAAGCCTTCCGCTGTTATCGTTATTAGTTGGCCTTAAGCCATATTTATTGTAATAAGTTCTCTTTTGAGACATTCGATGTAATAAGTGTGTGATTGCTACTCTGTTATAAATCCTTCAAGTACTGTGCGTGTCAGCATTACCGATCCAGGGATGACACTGATGCACAGAGATCAGACTGTTTCAGGTCTGGTCGCTACAAGATGGTATCAGAGCACACGCTGACTGTAGGACACGACCACTAAGCTAAAGCCCTAGATCACTACTCTCTCTTCTCATTTCTGACTCCTCATCTTTTCTACTCTTTTAGGGTGGCGGATGCAAGGAATAAGTTCATGCAACCGGATAAGATACACCCTTTGGACGTCACTTGAAGGAAGTCACTAGATACCTGAACATTGGAGTTCCAAGCTTCATCGGGACCTACATCACCACTTTACCGGAAGAGGAGCGCTGGATGATTCAAGTTCAAGTTCCAGGAAGAACGTTCATGCCAGTCACTGAGCCCATAGAGTATTCGTTTGATGCACCAACCTGGAGTCTAGGAAAGAGCATGGCAGCCCACATCACAATGGGACGCATTGGAGAAGTTTACCACAAGGCTGTCAAGGATACTATCTACCAGATTTGTGGGCGCCAAGATGAGCAATGGGAGAGACGATGTGCTGATCAAATTTCGGGCTGCAACGTTCAAGTTGTAGACTTTTCAGACAATGAGTAAGGTGCCTTAGGTCGTGGTTCTATACTCAGTGATGCCATTGGAGTTGATGGACTCGCTTATCTTCCAAGCCTCCCGATGTTATCATTATTAAATGGCCTTAAGCCATATTTATTGTAGTAAGTTCTCTTTTGAGACATTCAATGTAATAAGTGTGTGATTGCTGTTGGAGAACGTTGCAGAAAATAAATTTTTTCTACGCTTCACCAAGATCAATCAATGGAGTCATCTAGCAACGAGATAGAGGAGTGCATCTACATACCCTTGTAGATCGCGCTGAAGCGTTCAAGAGAACAGGGTTGAGGGAGTCGTACTCGTCATGATCCAAATCGCCAATGATCCTAGTGCCGAACGGACGGCACCTCCGCACTCAACACATGTACGGTTGGGGAAGACGTATCCTCCTTCTTGATCCAGCAAGGGGGAGGGAGAGGTTGATGGAGATCCAGCAGCACGTCAGCATGGTGGTGGAAGCAGCGGTGTTCTCGGCAGGGCTTCGCCAAGCTCTACGAGAGGGAGAGGTATTGCAGAGGGAGAGGGAGGCGCCAGGGACGTGGGTGCGGCTGCCCTCCCTCCCCCCCTCTTTATATAGGGCCAACGGGGGGGCGCCGTCCCCCTGGATATGGGATCTCAAGGGGGGGCGACGGCCAAGGGGGTGGCTTGCCCCCCACCCCTAGGGTTTCCAACCCTAGGCGCAGGGGGGGCCTGAGGGGGGCGCACCAGCCCACCAAGGGCTGGTTCCCCTTCCCACTATAGCCCATGGGGCCCTCCGGGATAGGTGGCCCCACCCGATGGACCCCCGGGACCATTCCGGTGGTCCCGGTACAATACCGGTGACCCCCAAAACTTTCCCGATGGCCGAAACTGGACTTCCTCTATATAATTCTTCACCTCCGGACCATTCCAGAACTCCTCGTGACATCCGGGATCTCATCCGGGACTCTGAACAACTTTCGGGTTACCCCATACTAGTATCTCTACAACCCTAGCGTAACCGAACCTTAAGTGTGTAGACCCTACGGGTTCGGGAGACATGCAGACATGACCGAGACGACTCTCCGGCCAATAACCAACAGTGGGATGTGGATACCCATGTTGGCTCCCACATGTTCCACGATGATCTCATCGAATGAACCACGATGTTGAGGATTCAAGTAATCCCGTATACAATTCCCTTTGTCAATCGGTACGTTACTTGCCCGAGATTCGATCTCCGGTATCCTAATACCTCGTTCAATCTCGTTACCGGCAAGTCACTTTATTCGTACTGTAATGCATGATCCTGTGACCAACCACTTAGTCACTTTGAGCTCAATATGATGATGCATTACCGAGTGGGCCCATAGTTGCCTCTCCGTCATACGGAGTGACAAATCCCAGTCTTGATCCGTGTCAACCCAACAGACACTTTCGGAGATACCTGTAGTATACCTTTATAGTCACCCAGTTACATTGTGACGTTTGGTACACCCAAACCACTCCTACGGCATCCGGGAGTTACATGATCTCATGGTCTAAGGAAATGATACTTGACATTGGAAAAGCTCTAGCAAACGAAATACACGATCTTGTGCTATGCTTAGGATTGGGTCTTGTCCATCACATCATTCTCCAATGATGTGATCCAGTTATCAATGACATCCAATGTCCACGGTCAGGAAACCGTGACCATCTATTGATAAACGAGCTAGTCAACTAGAGGCTTACTAGGGACATGTTGTGGTCTATGTATTCACACATGTATTACGATTTCCGGATAACACAATTATAGCATGAATAAAAGACAATTACCATGAACGAGGAAATATAATAATAACCATTTTATTATTGCCTCTAGGGAATATTTCCAACAGTCTCCCACTTGCACTAGGGTAAATAATCTAGTTAAATTGTGATGAATCGAACACCCATAGAGTTCTGGTGTTGATCATGTTTTGCTCGCGGAAGAGGATTAGTCAACGGATCTGCGACATTCAGATCCGTATGCACTTTGCAAATATCTATGTCTCCGTCTTGAACATTTTCACGAATGGAGTTGAAGCGACGCTTGATGTGCCTGGTCTTCTTGTGAAACCTGGGCTCCTTGGCAAGGGCAATAGCTCCAGTGTTGTCACACAAGAGTGTGATCGGCCCCGACGCATTGGGTATGACTCCTAGGTCGGTGATGAACTCCTCCACCTAGATTGCTTCATGCGCTGCCTCCGAGGCTGCCATGTATTCCGCTTCACATGTAGATCCCGCCACGATGCTTTGCTTGCAACTGCACCAGCTTACTGCCCGACCATTCAAAATATACACGTATCCGATTTGTGACTTAGAGTCATCCAGATCTGTGTCGAAGCTAGCGTCGACGTAACCCTTTAAGACAAGCTCTTCGTCACCTCCATATACAAGAAACATATCCTTAGTCCTTTTCAGGTACTTCAGGATGTTCTTGACCGCTATCCAATGTTCCATGTCGGGATTACTTTGGTACCTTCCTACCAAACTCGCGGCAAGGTTTACATTAGGTCTAGTACACAGCATGGCATACATGATAGACCCTATGGCTGAGGCATAGGGGACGACACTCATCTTTTCTCTATCTTCTGCCGTGGTCGGACATTGAGTCGAGCTCAATTTCACACCTTGCAACACAAGCAAGAACCCCTTCTTGGACTGATCCATATTGAACTTCTTCAATATCTTATCAAGGTATGTGCTTTGTGAAAGACCTATGAGGCGTCTCGATCTATCTCTATAGATCTTGATGCCTAATATGTAAGCAGCTTCTCCAAGGTCCTTCATTGAAAAACACTTATCCAAGTAGGCCTTAATGTTGTCCAAAAGTTCTATATCATTTCCCATCAAAAGTATGTCATCCACATATAATATGAGAAATGCTACAGAGCTCCCACTCACTTTCTTGTAAACGCAGGCTTCTCCATAAGTCTGCATAAACCCAACGCTTTGATCATTTCATTAAAGCGAAAGTTCCAACTCCGAGATGCTTGCACCAGCCCCTAGATGGAGCGCTGGAGCTTGCATACCTTGTTAGCATTCTTAGGATCAATAAACCCTCTGCCTGCATCATATACAGTTCTTCCTTAAGATGGCCGTTAAGGAATGCCGTTTTGACGTCCATTTGCCTTATCTCATAATCATATTATGCGGCAATTGCTAACATGCTTCGGACAGACTTCAGCTTCGCTACAGGAGAGAATGTCTCATCGTAGTCAACCCCTTGAACTTGTCGATAACCCTTAGCGACAAGTCGAGCTTTATAGATGGTAACATTACCATCTGCGTCCGTCTTGTTCTTAAAGATCCATTTGTTTTCTATCACTCGCCGATCAACGGGCAAGTCTGTCAAAGTCCATACTTTGTTTTCATACATGGATCCTATCTCGGATTGCATGGCTTCAAGCCATTTGTTGGAATCTGGGCCCGCCATTGCTTCTTCATAGTTCGAAGGTTCACCGTTGTCTAACAACATGATTTCCAGGACAGGGTTGCCATACCACTGTGGTGTGGAACGTGTCCTCGTGGACCTAAGAAGTTCAGTAGTAACTTGATCCGAAGTACCTTGATCATCATCATTAGTTTCCTCTCTAGTCAGTGCAGGCACCACAGGAACATCTTCCTGAGCTGCGCTACTTTCAAGAGGTAGTACTTCATCAAGTTCCACTTTCCTCCCACTTACTTCTTTCGAGAGAAACTCTTTCTCTAGAAAGGAACCGTTCTTGGCAACAAAGATCTTTCCTTTGGATCTTAGGTAGAACGTATACCACTTGGTTTCCTTAGGGTATCCTATGAAGACGCATTTTTCCGACTTGGGTTCGAGCTTTTCAGGTTGAAGTTTTTTGACATAAGCATTGCATCCCCAAACATTTAGAAACAACAGCTTAGGTTTCTTCCCAAACCATAATTCATACGGTGCCGTCTCAACAGATTTAGACGGTGCCCTATTTAAAGTAAATGTAGTTGTCTCTAGAGCGTATCCCCAAAATGATAGCAGTAAATCGATAAGTGACATCATAGATCGCACCATATGCAATAGAGTGCGATTACGATGTTCAGACACACCATTACGCTGAGGTGTTCCAGGCGGCGTGAGTTGTGAAATGATTCCACATTTCCTTAAGTGCGTACCAAATTCATGACTTAAATATTCTCCACCACGATCTGATCGTAAGAACTTTATCTTTCGGTCACGTTGATTCTCTACCTCATTCTGAAATTCCTTGAACTTTTCAAAGGTCTCATACTTGTGTTTCATCAAGTAGACATACCCATATCTACTCAAGTCGTCAGTGTGAGTGAGAACATAATGATATCCTCCGCGAGCCTCAATGCTCATTGGACTGCACGCATCAGTATGTATGATTTCCAATAAGTTGGTTGCTCGCTCCATTGTTCCGGAGAACAGAGTCTTGGTCATTTTGCCCATAAGGCATGGTTCGCCTATGTCAAATGATTCGTAATCAAGAGACTCCAAAAGTCCATCAGCATGGAGCTTCTTCATGCGTTTGACACCAATGTGACCAAGGCGGCAGTGCCACAAGTATGTGGGACTATCGTTATCAACTTTACATCTTTTGGTATTCACACTATGAATATGTGTAACATCACATTAGAGATTCATTAAGAATAAACCTTGGACCAGCGGGGCATGACCATAAAACATATCTCTCATGTAAATAGAACAACCATTATTCTCAGATATAAATGAGTAGCCATCTCGCATTAAACGAGATCCAGATACAATGTTCATGCTCAAAGCTGGCACTAAATAAAGGTTTATAACTAATCCCGTAGGTAAATGTAGAGGTAGCATGCCGACAGCGATCACATCGACCTTGGAACCATCCCCAATGCGCATCGTCACCTCATCCTTTGCCAGTCACCACTTATTCCGTAGCTCCTGCTTTGAGTAACAAATATGAGCAACCACACCGGTATCAAATACCTAGGAGCTACTACGAGTACTGTTAAGGTACACATCAATTACATGTATATCACATATACCTTTGGTGTTGCCGGCCTTCTTGTCCACTAAGTATTTGGGGCAGTTCCGCTTCCAGTGTCCCTTTCCCTTGCAATAAAAGCACTCAGTCTCAGGTTTGGGTCCATTCTTTGGCTTCTTCCTGGCAGCTGGCTTACCGGGCGCGGCAACTCCCTTGCCGTCCTTCTTGAAGTTCTTCTTACCCTTGCCTTTTTGAAACAAGTGGTTTTATTGACCATCAACACTTGATATTCCTTTTTGATTTCCACATCTACTGATTTCAACATTGAAAATACTTTAGGAATAGTTTTCACCATCCCCTGCATATTGTACTTCATCACAAAGCTCTTGTAGCTAGGTGGGAGCGACTGAAGGATTCTGTTAATGACCGCCTCATCCGGGAGGTTAATCTCCAGCTGGGACAAGCGGTTGTGCAACCCAGACATTTTGAGTATGTGCTCACTGACAGAACTATTTTCCTCCATCTTACAACTTTAGAACTTGTCGGGGACTTCATATCTCTCGACCCGGGCATGAGCTTGGAAAACCATTTTCAGCTCTTCAAACATCTCATATGCTCCGTGTTGCTCAAAATGCTTTTGGAGCCCCGGTTCTAAGCTGTAAAGCATGCCGCACTGAACGAGGGAGTAATCATCAGCACATGACTGCCAAGCGTTCATAACGTCTTGGTTCTCTGGGATGGGTGCTTCACCTAGCGGTCTTTCTAAGGACATATGCTTTCTTGGCAGCTATGAGGATGATCCTCAGGTTCCGGACCCAGTCCGAATAGTTTCTGCCATCATCTTTCAGCTTGGTTTTCTCTAGGAACGCGTTGAAGTTGAGGTTGACATGAGCATTGGCCATTTGATCTACAAGACATTTTGCAAAGGTTTTTAGACTAAGTTCATGATAATTAAGTTCATCTAATCAAATTATTTAATGAACTCCCACTCAGATTAGACATCCCTCTAATCATCTAAGTGATACATGATCCGACTCAACTAGCCCGTGTCTGATCATCACGTGAGACGTACTAGTCATCATCGGTGAACATCTCCATGTTGATCGTATCCTCCATATGACTCATGTTCGACCTTTCGGTCTCTTGTGTTCTGAGGCCATGTCTGTACATGCTAGGCTCGTCAAGTCAACCTAAGTGTTTTGCATGTGTAAATCTGTCTTACACCCATTGTATGTGAACGTTAGAATCTATCACACCCGATCATCACGTGGTGCTTTGAAACAACGAACTATCGCAATGGCGCACAGTTAGGGAGAACACTTTCTTGAAATTAGTATAAGGGATCATCTTATTTACTACCGTCATACTAAGCAAATAAGAAGCAAAACATGATAAACATCACATGCAATCAAATAGTGACATGATATGGCCAATATCATATTGCTCCTTTGATCTCCATCTTCGGGGCGCCATGATCATCTTCGTCACCGGCATGACACCATGATCTCCATCATCGTGTCTTCATGAAGTTGTCACGCCAACGATTACTTCTACTTCTATGGCTAACGTGTTTAGCAATAATGTAAAGTAATTTGCATGGCATTATTCAATGACACGCGGGTCATACAAAAATTAAAGACAACTCCTATGGCTCCTGCCGGTTGTCATACTCATCGACATGCAAGTCGTGATTCCTATTACAAGAACATGATCAATCTCATACATCACATATATTTCATTCATCACATCCTTTTGGCCATATCACATCACAAGGCATATGCTGCAAAAACAAGTTAGACGTCCTCTAATTGTTGTTGCATGTTTTTACGTGGCTTCTATTGGTTTCTAGCAAGAACGTTTCTTACCTACGTAAAACCACAACGTGATATGCCAATTTCTATTTACCCTTCATAAGGACCCTTTTCATCAAATCCGCTCCAACTAAAGTGGGAGAGACAGACACCCGCTAGCCACCTTATACAACTAGTGCATGTCAGTCGGTGGAACCTGTCTCACGTAAGCGTACGTGTAAGGGCGGTCTAGGCCGCTTCATGCCACGATGCCTCCGAAGCAAGATAAGACTAGTAGTGGCAAGAAAATTTACAACATCTACGCCCACAACAAGTTTGTGTTCTACTCGTGCATAGAAACTACACATAGACCTAGCTCATGATGCCATTGTTGGAGAACGTTGCAGAAAATAAAAAATTTCTATGCTTCACCAAGATCAATCTATGGAGTCATCTAGCAACGAGATAGAGGAGTGCATCTACATACCCTTGTAGATCGCGCGGAAGCGTTCAAGAGAACGGGGTTGAGGGAGTCGTACTCGTCGTGATCCAAATCACCGATGATCCTAGTGCCGAACGGACGGCACCTCCACGTTCAACACACGTACGGTTGGGGAAGATGTCTCCTCCTTCTTGATCCAGCAAGGGGGAGGGAGAGGTTGATGGAGATCCAGCAGCACGACCATGTGGTGGTGGAAGCAGCGGCGATCTCGGCAGGGCTTCGCCAAGCTCTACGAGAGGGAGAGGTATTGCAGAGGGAGAGGGAGGCGCCAGGGACTTGGGTGCGGCTGCCCTCCCTCCCCCCTCTTTATATAGGGCCAAGGGGGGCGCCGGCCCCCTGGATATGGGATCTCAAGGGGGGGCGGCCAAGGGGGTGGCTTGCCCCCCAAGCCAAGTGGGTTGCCCCCCACCTCTAGGGTTTCCAACCCTAGGCGCAGCGGGGGCCCAAGGGGGGCGCACCAGCCCACCAGGGCTGGTTCCCCTTCCCCCTTCCGCCCATGGGGCCCTCCGAGATAGGTAACCCCACCCGATGGACCCCCGGGACCCTTCCGGTGGTCCCGGTACAATACCGGTGACCCTCGAAACTTTCCCGATGGCCGAAACTGGACTTCCTCTATATAATTCTTCACCTCATGACCATTCTGGAACTCCTCGTGACGTCCGGGATCTCATCCGGGACTCCGAACAACTTACCGGTTACCGCATACTAGTATCTCTACAACCCTAGCGTCACTGAACCTTAAGTGTGTAGACCCTACGGGTTCGGGAGACATGCAGACATGACCGAGACGACTCTCTGGACAATAACCAACAGCAGGATCTGGATACCCATGTTGGCTCCCACATGTTCCACAATGATCTCATCGAATGAACCACGATGTCAAGGATTCAAGTAATCCCGTATACAATTCCCTTTGTCAATCGGTACGTTACATGCCCGAGATTCAATCACCGGTATCCTAATACCTCGTTCAATATCGTTACCGGCAAGTCACATTACTCGTACCATAATGCATGATCCCGTGACCAACCACTTAGTCACTTTGAGCTCAATATGATGATGCATTACCGAGTGGGCCTAGAGATACCTCTCCGTCATACGGAGTGACAAATCCCAGTCTCGATCCGTGTCAACCCAACAGACACTTTCGGAGATACCTGTAGTATACCTTTATAGTCACCCAGTTACGTTGTGACGTTTCGTACACCCAAAGCACTCCTACGGCATCCAGGAGTTACACGATCTCATGGTCTAAGGAAATGATACTTGACATTGGAAAAGCTCTAGCAAACGAAATACACGATCTTGTGCTATGCTTAGGATTGGGTCTTGTCCATCACATCATTCTCCAATGATGTGCTCCCATTATCAATGACATCCAATGTCCATGGTCTGGAAACCGTGACCATCTATTGATAAACAAGCTAGTCAACTAGAGGCTTACTAGGGACATGTTGTGGTCTATGTATTCACACATGTATTACGATTTCCGGATAACACAATTATAGCATGAATAAAACACAATTACCATGAATGAGGAAATATAATAATAACCATTTTATTATTGCCTCTAGGGCATATTTCCAACAATTGCTACTCTGTTATAAATCATTCAAGTACTGTGCGTGTCAACATTATCGATCCAGGGATGACACTGATGCACAGAGATCAGACTGCTTGAGGTCTGGTCGCTACAACAATCTGGTACTAAACGTTCGACTCCCATTTCTCAAAAAACATTCACTTGTCCGGGTTCGTATATCAGAGGCCTCATTGTACAACATCATCCACTCCAG
Source organism: Triticum aestivum (assembly GCF_018294505.1). NCBI lineage: Eukaryota > Viridiplantae > Streptophyta > Magnoliopsida > Poales > Poaceae > Triticum > Triticum aestivum. Next base: position 154,431,387 of record NC_057804.1, read on the forward strand.
TTGCCCCGTCCTGGAGTGCTTGGTGCTTGTTTTCACAGTTAGAATTGGTTGTCTCCAAATAAAGTCGCCTAACCTTGTAAGAATTGGAATTTATTTTGAAGGAAGGCAGCTCATCATCCAAGATCCCCTTCACTTCAAAGGTTGATCCTTGATTCTAGTTCTTAACCGTTGCAAATAAGCGTCCTCTCTGCACCTAAACTGGAGACCTTGGGTGTAATACATGATCTCTATGCTCATTTCAATATGGTGTTTGGATCCATATTTCTTCAGGTACTTTATATTATCATCTACACTTGTAACCATAAGCTGCATTTTAAATTTCTGCGCATAAATTATATATCATCTTGGAGTACACATTTTGTACTAATATTATGTTCTATGCTCAGTGAAGAGTTTCTCCATGGATGGCCTATCAATGGTGCTGGATTCTGTCAAGATCTTATATATCCAAATGAATAGTTTTGATCCAAACAAGATATTGGCTTGCTGCAATGCTTTCCATGTCTGGAGAAGTTGTATATAACGGTGATAATTTCACGCACATTGGAAGCCCACATACAGTGTACTAGAATTAACCGTTCAGTTGTTGCTCTTTTGACACTCTTTTTTTAGATCTTAACTGTTTTCAATGTTCATGTCTTTTTAGGCAATAGGACGGGTTAAGAAAGTTATAACCAATAAGTGGATTCGTAAAAGCACCAGGATTTTCTCACTTCTCATGACATTCGATTGAAGACAATAACGCTAGAACGATATGTAGCCAACCGTGCAAACACTAGATTCGTCACATTCTTCCTGCTGAATGCGAGATTACTATTGTCCATCAGGCTTAAGTTTATCAGCAGCATGGTTTTGATGGATGGGTATGTCAAAGAGAGAAAAAAAGGAGTTTTAGGTGGGAAAAAGATCTTTTAAACATGTTGGGCTTCTACTAACAACATATTGTGGTCATAATCAAGTAAATTTTATGACCCAGGATGTTCATTCTATGGACCTGACTGATCCATTTGACTGTGACTGCCGAAAACAGTGCTAGAGTTAGATGTTGTTGCCCTTTTCAACTTGGGTTTTGTCTAAACTTGATGAACAATTAACCCTCATGCTTTTGTATAGTTTGTAAGCTGGAGTTAGATGTTCTTTCCCTTTTCAACTCGGGTGTGACTGTCATATTTTCTTTGAAACAAGGCAATGGCTTGCCATTGGTTTAATTTAGAGTGAAATATTGTAGCAAATACCAACCAAGGGAAATGACATCACTCTCGCCGGCTGCTTGAGATCACTGTGCATTACAGAAGCCAAGTGATTAGCCCCCACCAGCACCCACAAACTTATTTCGAAATAGCACATCAAATGGGATGTAAATTTTCACAGGAAAGGCTGCATCACCACGACAGATTTGGATTCTGACATTTGGGACCCACTAGGAAATAGCCTAACCAAGGTGGTGTCGACTTACTAGCTAGTCAACAAACGATTCTGCCGTCCTTCTTCTCCTCCTCCGGTCGCTGCCCCGCCGCCGTTCGTCGCCTCGCCGGGCCGCCGCAAGCCGGCCGCCGCCGCCCGCTACCGGCCGGCGCCGCCCCGGACGCCGCCGCCCGCGGTCGCCGCCTCCTCCTCCGGCGTCGCCCCGGCCTCTCCCCGCCGCCTCGTCGGACTCCCCTCCTCCACCGGCTCCGGCGACGAGCTCCTCCGGCGAGCTCGAGCTCCGCCGCCGCCGCCGCCTCGGCTTCCGCGCCGCGATCCCGATCTGCATCCGGTCGCGTGAACAGTAAACCCTAACCCCGATTTTTTTTGCTAAGTCCTGAAAATTTTGATCCATGTTGCTCTGTTCGAGGTCCCGTAACTTTGCAACCGTAGATCCGTTTTAGGCGTATGATATACCAAAATCTTCGCCTCGACATGCACATCATTTCATTCCATTGCATCATTTGCATTTGAGGTCATCTTGATACCCAAAATACTGTTAGAAGGAGGCTTCGTGAGTTAAATTGCAGAACCGTTAGTTCATCATGCACTTTTGTCATTTTTGCTATGTTTAATCCGTGCATGATATGCCTGTGCCCCTTTGGGATGTATTGTGAAGCATTTTGTCTTCTTTCCAGAGGTGCCACCCATGCATTTTTAGGATGTGTGTGTTGTCTTGTGCAAGTTTGCGAAGAGAGGTACCTGAGATTGCAGATTTCAGGGACTTAGTGATTTTCACTAAGTCTGGGATATTTTAGTTCATGATGCTATATGTCCAGCTTGTTTCCTAGTGATCCGTGCCTCTTTTGAGGATGATCAGTAAGGGAGTTTTGATCTTTATGTCATGCTCTATCCATCCATGTCTTTGTTGGCATTTGTGGAGTGCTCTAGGTTGACTCAATCGAGCTCAACTTTTGCTTCGTTGTTAATCTGGGCAGATCGTCAACTTGTTTGCAATTTCGCCGATGCTACCGTTAGTGTTCCATGCATGCTATGCCTTCGTTCTTGCCATGTGTAGCTAGCACTTTGTGCCTTCTTGCTGGTTATATGCTTTCCTTGCCATGACTTGCACCATAGTGAGTGCATCGATCTCGTTTACATGCCTTCGTGAGTTAAATTTCAGCATGTCTCAGTTTTCATTAAGTCTGAAAACTGATTGTGTTCGAGCGATGTTCGTGAGCTCGGTAGAGTATTTTGTGAACCCTTTTGGCCCCAGGTCACTTTGGGTGTTTTATTAAGCTTGTTGAGTAGCTCCATGCCATGTTCTTGCTTGTCATGTTCAGGTTTTCTATCATGTTGTTTTGCTGATCCGAAGAGAGCATCGTGATCTGAAATTTCAGACTAGTGTTAATTTCACCAAGTCTGAAATCTGTTTTGCATTTGCGTTTTAGCCATGCTTGTTTGAACCTCTTAATGGATGAATTTGCCTATGGCTCAGTGCTAGTGTTTTGTCAACCATCTTGTGTACATCACTGCCATGTATTTTTTTCATGTTTGGTGGCTGTAGCATGTTCATTTCGTTGCATTTAGATGCCTACTTGCTGTAAATCGCAGACCGGTGTCATATCTTAAAACGCTCGCCAATTCCAAACCGTAACTCCGATTCCAATGATCTTTATATCGTTTTCAAGCGATTTCATCCCCTATATCCAGTGGCACACTTGGTTTTCCAAGTTGATGCCAGGTTCATGCATTTCCTGTCATATCTTGCATTTTGCATCCCGCATCGCATCCCGCATAGCATATCGTCATTTCATCATATTGCTTGGTCTTGCCCGTGGTTGATTGTATCCTTGTTGCTTGTTTGTCTTGTTGGGTAGAGCCGGGAGACGAGTTCGCTACCGAGGAGCCCGTTGAGTTTGCTTGTGAGGATCCAGTCAACTCTGACAACTGTGCAGGCAAGATGATCATACCCTCGAAATCACTACTATCTTTGCTATGCTAGTTTGCTCGCTCTTTTGCTTTGCCACTGCTACGATGCCTACCATTTGCTTGTCAGCCTCCCAATTGCATGATTGAACCTCTAACCCACCATTGTCCTAGCAAACCGTTGATTGGCTATGTTACCGCTTTGCTCAGCCCTTCTTATAGCGTTGTTAGTTGCAGGTGAAGATTGGAGCAGTTCCTTGTTGGAACATTCATTTACTTGTTGGGATATCATTATATTGCTATGTTATCTTAATGCATCTATATACTTGGTAAAGGGTGGAAGGCTCGGCCTCTCGCCTAGTGTTTTGTTCCACTCTTGCCGCCCTAGTTTTCCGTCATATCGGTGTTATGTTCCCGGATTGTGCGTCCCTTACGCGGTTGGGCTATAATGGGAACCCCTTGATAGTTCGCCTTGATTAAAGCTTTTTCCAGCAATGCCCAACATTGGTTTTACCATTTGCCACCTAGCCTCTTTTTCCCTTGGGTTACCGGAGCCCGAGGGTCATCTTATTTTAACCCCCCCGGGCTAGTGCTCCTCTGAGTGTTGGTCCGAACCAGGCAGCCTGCGGGGCCACCTCGGGGAAACTTGAGGTTTGGTTTTACTCGTAGCTTGACCTATCCGAGCGTGCCCTGAGAAAGAGATATGTGCAGCTCCTATCGGGATTTGTTGGCACATTCGGGCGGTGTTGCTGGACTTGTTTTAACCTGTCGAATCATCTTGTTGTACCGAGATACCGAGTCTGATCGGTGTGTCTTGGGTGGAGGTCTATTCCTTCGTTGACCGTGAGAGCTTGTTATGGGCTAAGTTGGGACCCCCCTGCAGGGATTGATCTTTCGAAAGCCGTGCCCGCGGTTATGGGCGGATGGGAATTTGTTAATGTCCGGTTGTAGATGACTTGAACTAAACTTAATTAAAATGAATCAACCGTGTGTGTTACCGTGATGGCCCCTTCTCGGCGGAGTCCGGGAAGTGGACACGGTGTTGGAGTTATGCTTGCGCAGGATGTTCCTTTAGCTTCTCGCTCGTGCTTCGCCTTCTCTTCTCGCTCTCTTTTGCGTAAGTTAGCCACCACATATGCTAGTCGTTTGCTGCAGCTCCACATATATTTGCCTTATCCATTCCCATGAGCTTAAATAGTTTTTATCGCGTGGGTGTGAGATTGCTGAGTCCCTGTGGCTCACAGATATTACAACTCCAGACGCAGGTCCAGGTGTTTCTGCTCCAGTTGACGATTACGAGCTCAAGTGGGAGTTCGACGAGGACTCTCAGCGATACTATGTTTCCTTTCCCGATGATCAGTAGTGGTGCCTAGTTGGGGTTATCGATTCAGGACCTTGTCGCATGTTGGGGGTCTTTTCTATTTTGGCGCCGTAGTCGGGCCATGAGTGTTTGTTTGATGGATGTTATTTATGTACTCTGATGTGACGTGGCGAGTGTAAGCCAACTATGCTATCTTCCCCTTTTATTATATATTACATGGGATGTTGTAATGATTGCCTGACTTGCGACATTGCTTTCAATGCGGTTATGCCTCTAAGTCGTGCCTCGACACGTGGGAGCTATAGCCGCATCGAGGGCGTTACAAGTTGGTATCAGAGCCTTTCCCGACCTTAGGAGCCCAATGCTTGATCGTTTTTAGCAGCCGAGTTGTGTCTAGAAAAATGTTTTGAGTCCTTAGGAATTATATATCGGAGAGCTTAGGAATTCTTTTTACTTCCCAGTCTCCTCATCGCTCTGGTAAGGCATCCTGGCGTAGAGTTTTGACTCTTCTCTTCTCAAATTTCACTAAAAAAATTTTAGGTTCACGCGAGTATCTTGGTTTTGTTCCGATGGTTTTGTGACGAGAACATTGTTCTTGGTGCCTCCTGTCTTTAGGGGTTGTGGCAGTGTCCCGGGGAGTTGAGCTCCGAGGTGTTGTCGTCACAATTTTATCGTTGCAATTCTGGTATACTTGAGATATGTTCGCCGACATCGAAAATCTCTTTTATGCAGTTCGTTGGTGAGATAACCTCGATGCCACCCAGTACTGGGGCGGGAGTTCGGGAGTATCGCCATAACTTGTATAACGGATGCTTTTCGAAGGTTGAGGTAGATGGTTTCCGAAGTTTTCCTGGTTATGTGTTGAAGGATGGATACAGCTGGATGTAGGATTTGCTAGTTTGGGTGAGATATTGTGCTTCCCCTGTATCCCCAACACCTGATTGCATAACCGGAAAGGTTCGGGAATTTCATAGGTGGGAATTCTAGTAGCTCTAGTTCTTCTTCCACGGATATTGGTTTGAGATTGGGATTTCTTACCGATTATTCGTTCTTGATCCGTACCTTGTTGATTTATTTCTCTTCCTTAATTCTTCGTGGCTTCTCAATTTATGGATGTGTGACCATTTGAAGAGGAATGAATTCGTTCATTTTGTTCGGATGTGAAGACTATATGTTGCAATTTTCATTCCGTTGGATTCAGCTTCTATATTGTTGTCTATCTATGTGCTAATGGTGGTCAACCTCTTCAGGATGGCTCCTCCAACGCGCACGACTCCGAATCCTAATCCGCCTCCACCTCCGCCTCCTCCGGAAGCATGGCAAGCTGTGATGGCCGCTACTAATGCAAACACACAGTTGATCATGCAAATCCTTCAAGAGCGCAATCAAGGCAGTCAAGGGAATCAAGGCCATAATCAGCACCACTTTGCTACTCTGAACCAGTTCCTTGCTAATGGCCCAAAGACGTTCAGCGGTTGTGTTGAGGCTACCGATGCTGACGATTGGCTAGTGGATCTGGGCAAGCATTTTGAATGCAGCAACGTCAGGCCTGAAGATTTCGTCAAGTTTGCTTCTTTCCAGCTCAAAGATCAGGCTGCAGAGTGGTTCCAGCAGTACAAGGATTCCAGAGGTGGACGTGTTATCACTTGGGACGATTTCCGTGAAGATTTCCGCGCTCATCACATCCCTCAAAGTGTGGTTGAAAGTAAGTGTCAGGAATTCCGCAATCTGAAGCAAGGCTCTTTGTCTGTCTATGACTACAACAAGTTGTTCCAGAAGCTCGCCCGTTTTGCCAAGCAGGATGTTCCTGATGAGAAGAGCATGATCTATCAGTTCAGGGGTGGTCTTCGTGAGGAAATTCAGCTCGCTCTTGTCCTCTTTGAGCCGTTGAGATACGATGAGTTCTACAACATGGCACTGAAGCAAGAGGCTGCTCAGATGAGATGTGATGCTTCCAGGAAGCGTGCCAGAGATGTTACTCCGTCTTCCTATACTCAAGTGGTCAAGCAGCAGAAGTATTGGCTTCCTCCTCCTCCGTTCCGTCAGCCGTATCAGCAGAAGAGCAAAGGTGGCAGTGGTTTCTCCCACCCACCCAACCCAGGCTTTCAGAACAAGGCTTCGTCTCAAGCTCCAAGACCGAGTGCTCCGTATCACCGTCCGCTTTCAGAGGTCACGTGCAACAAGTGCCAACAGAAGGGTCACTATGCCAACAAGTGTACCAACCAGAGGCGTCTTCCTCCTCCTCCTCCTGTCAGATCGGCAAGTACAGCTGTGGTCAAGCACAATCCCAAGCACGCCAAGGTCAATATGCTGAATGCAGCTCAGGCTGAGGATTCTTCAGATGTCATTATGGGTAACCTTCCTGTTAATGATATTCCTGCAAAAGTTCTTTTTGACACGGGTGCATCGCATTGTTTCATGTCAAAGCCATTTTTTACCAAGCATGAGTTCGTTTCTTCTCATTTGGGTAAACATATGGATATCATTTCTCCTGGCAAACGTTTGAGCGCAAGTCTGGAGGTGCCAGATGTCGCTATCACGATGGGCGATTTCAAGTTTCTTGCTTCTCCTATGGTTCCTGGTAACTCCGATATCGATCTTATTCTCGGGATGGACTGGCTCTCTAAGCATAAAGCTCAGCTTGATTGTGCAGCCAGGCAGATTCAACTGACTCATTCGTCTGAGGATGTCATTGTCTTTGCCGCTCGAGATAATTCCATCCGGTTGTTTTCTCTCAATGAGAAGGGTGAATTGGATGCTATCTCTCAAATTCCTGTCGTTTGCGAATATCAAGACGTCTTTCCAGAAGAGCTCCCAGGAATGCCTCCGCACCGGCCAGTTGAATTCGTTATTGAACTTGAGCCTGGCACGGAACCTGTGTGCAAACGTCCTTACAAGCTCGGCCCCGAAGAGTTGAAGGAGCTGAAGAAACAACTCGATGAGCAAGAAAGATTGGGTCTCATTCGGCCTAGTACTTCTCCGTGGGGTTGTGGTGTTCTTTTTGTGAAGAAGAAGGATGGATCGAGTCGACTTTGTGTTGATTACCGTCCAGTAAACAAGAAGACCATCAAGAACAAATACCCACTTCCCAACATCAATGAGCTGTTCGAACAACTCAAGGGTGCTCAAGTATTCTCCAAGCTTGATCTCCGTATGGGTTATCATCAGATTCGTATTCGTGAGCAAGATATTCCCAAGACGGCGTTCAGAACAAGTTTTGGTTCATATGAATACACCGTCATGTCTTTTGGCCTCGCCAACGCTCCTCCGACGTTCTCTCGCATGATGAACTTCATCTTCAACCCCTACACCAATGAATTCGTTCTGGTCTATCTCGACGACATTCTGGTTTTCTCGAAGAACAAGGAAGATCATGCCAAGCACTTGCGTTTGGTTCTTGACAAGCTCAGAGAACATCAGTTCTACGCCAAGTTCTCCAAGTGTGAATTTTGGCTCGATGAGGTTCTTTATCTTGGTCATATCATCTCTGCCAAGGGCATTTCCGTGAATCCTGAGAAGGTGTCTGCAATTGTGAATTGGGAACCTCCTCAGAACGTGAAGCAACTCCGCAGTTTCCTCGGTCTCGCAAGCTATTGCAGAAGATTCGTTGAAAACTTTTCTAAGATCGCCAAGCCTCTCTCAAATCTTCTTCAGAAGCACGTCAAGTACGTTTCATCTCCGGAGTGTGATATTGCTTTCAACACTTTGAAAGAGAAATTGATCACTGCTCCAGTTCTGACTCCGCCTAATGAAACCAAGCCGTACGAGGTCTTTTGTGATGACTCTCTCCAAGGTCTCGGTGCTGTACTGATGCAAGAGAAGAAAGTTGTTGCTTATACCTCTCGCCAGTTGAAACCTAATGAGAAGAACTACCCCACTCATGATCTCGAGTTGGCGGCAGTTGTGCATGCTTTGTTGACTTGGAGACATCTTCTATTGGGAAGGAAAGTGGACATTTTCACTGATCACAAGAGTCTCAAGTACATCTTCACTCAGCCTAATCTCAACCTCAGGCAGACTCGATGGGTCGAAATGATTCAAGAGTACAATCCGAGTATCGAGTATACTCCAGGCAAGGCTAATGTGATTGCTGACGCTTTGAGCAGAAAAGCATATTGCAACAGTCTGATTCTCAAGCCTTATCAACCCGAGCTTTGTGAAGCTTTCCGCAAGCTTAATCTGCAAGTTGTTCCTCAAGGTTTCCTCTCTAACCTTCAAGTCTCTCCTACCTTAGAAGACCAGATTCGCCAAGCCCAACTTCTTGATGCTATGGTGAAGAAGGTGAAGATTGGTATTGCAAAGAGTCAGTCCAAGTACAAGTGCTTCCGACTTGATGACAAGGACACTCTCTTCTTCGAGGATCGAATTGTTGTGCCCAAAGGTGAACTCCGTAAGGTGATCATGAACGAGGCTCACAACTCTCTCCTCTCCATCCACCCTGGTAGTACGAAGATGTATCAGGACCTCAAGCAAGCTTATTGGTGGACTCGAATGAAGCGCGAGATCGCTCAATTCGTGAACGAATGTGATGTCTGCAGAAGAGTGAAGGCAGAACACCAAAGGCCAGCTGGTCTCCTCCAACCTCTTGCCATTCCAGAATGGAAGTTTGACCACATTGAAATGGACTTCGTGACTGGGTTTCCAAAGTCCAAGCGTGGCAATGATGCTATCTTCGTTGTCATCGACAAGCTCACCAAAGTGGCTCACTTTCTGCCTATCAAAGAGTCAATCACTGCAGCTCAATTGGCGGAACTCTATACCTCTCGCATTGTCTCTCTGCACGGTATTCCTCAAGTGATATCTTCAGACCGTGGCAGCATCTTTACCTCCAAGTTTTGGGATTCTTTTCAGAAAGCCATGGGCACCAACATCCGCTTCAGCACAGCTTTCCATCCTCAAACAAGCGGTCAAGTCGAGCGTGTCAACCAAATTCTTGAAGATATGCTCAGGGCTTGTGTGATCTCCTTCGGCATGAAGTGGGAGGATTGTCTTCCTTATGCTGAATTCTCATACAACAACAGCTTTCAAGCAAGTTCGGGCAAGGCCCCCTTTGAAATTCTGTATGGCAGGAAGTGCCGTACCCCTCTCAACTGGTCTGAAACCGGTGAACGTCAGCTGCTGGGTAATGACTTAATCACAGAAGCAGAAGAAATGTGCAAAGTCATTCGTGATAACCTCAAAGCAGCCCAGTCCCGCCAGAAGTGCTACTATGATAGTAAGCACCGTGAATTAGCTTTCGAGATCGGAGATCATGTTTACCTCCGCGTCTCTCCCATGAAAGGTACTCGTCGCTTCGGTATCAAAGGGAAGCTTGCCCCTAGATACGTGGGACCTTTCAAGATTGTCAGCAAGAGAGGTGACCTCGCCTATCAACTCGAGCTTCCTTCAAACTTTGCAAATGTTCATGATGTGTTCCATGTCTCTCACCTTCGAAAGTGCTTCAAGACTCCTGACCGCACCGTCAACTTCGAGGACATTGAGCTCCAAGAAGATCTCTCCTATCGTGAGCACCCAGTTGCTATTCTCGAAGAGACTGAACGCAAGACTCGCAACAAGTCAATCAAATTTCTCAAAGTTAAGTGGTCTCACCATTCCGACCGTGAAGCTACCTGGGAACGCGAGGATCACCTCCATTCTGAGTACCCGGAGTTCTTTCAGTCCTAGATCTCGGGACGAGATCTTTTCGTAGTGGTGGAGTGTTGTAACGCCCCAGTTATACTTCCCATATTTGTATCCAACTCTTGCCGTCCCCGGCGCTAAGTTATATTTATTTCTCGGGTTGGGTCTTTGTCGCCGTGTGTTGTTTTCATTTTCATGCATCTCTTGTCATGTCGTCACGTGCATTGCATTTGCATACATGTTCATCTCATGCATTCGGGCATTTTCCCCGTTGTCCGCTTTGCATTCCGGCGTTTCGTTCTCCTCCGGTGGTCATTTCTACCTTTCTTTCTTGTGTGGGGTTTAAACATTTCCGGATTGGACCGAGTCTTGCCAAGCGGCCTTGGTTTACTACCGGTAGACCGCCTGTCAAGTTTCGGGTCATTTGGACTTCGTTTGATACTCCAACGGTTAACCGAGGGACCGAAAAGGCCTCGTGTGTGTTGCAGCCCAACACCCCCCAAATTTGGCCCAAAAACCCACCAAACTCTGCTCCATGTCCTAGAGCGTTCGATCACGATCGTGTGGGCGAAAACCGCACCTCATTTGGACTCTCCTAGCTCCCTTTATGCCTATTTATACACCCCTCCGTTTTCGGATCTCTCCCTCTCCCCGAAACCCTAAAAAAAAATCATCCTCGCCAGATCCGCCGCCGACGGACGTGTCCGGGCGAGCCGGACAATGTCCGCCGCCGCGCCCAGCCAGCCGCCAGCCGCCACGTGGCCCTCCTGCCACCGCGCCCGCGCCCACATCGCCGGCCCGCGAGGGCCC